>NC_047519.1:23891672-24039172 GCF_902827115.2 Pseudochaenichthys georgianus
CGTGGCCCAGTGATGCTGGGTTTAGCGCGCCAGAAGATTACGTTTGGTTGTGCGGCAACAAGCTCTATCAAGTTCTGGCTCCCCTCTGGATAGGTACATGCACTCTAGTGGATTTGAATCCAGCAGTCACTGTACTCACGTCCTTAATGTACACGACATATCATTGCCCAGAGTTCCAACACCCCGACCACCACAAGGTAAAAAGAGATATGACGTCCGCTGGAGCTAAATTCATGGGTGGACTGTTCCCATGGTGGGGTACAGTAAACAATGCCCATAAAATAGATACCTTACACGTCCGGCTAGAGAATCTCACTTAGGAGACGACGCAAGGCTTCCAGGCATTGCCCCCATTCATAATAGCCTCTAGGAACATGCTCATGCAGCACCAATTTGTTCGCCTCAAAGGGTGGCCTGTGTCATGTGATCGGTGACTCCTGTTGCACTTACATTCCCGACGCCACCAAGACCATCACTGACACTGTGCTGCATCTTAACAACCTGTCATTTTTGGCCTATTAATCAGTTGTACCTGTTTGATTATCCCAATACTGAAGAAGTGCGTTTCCAGCATGGTATCCTCAGCTTTCGTTCAGTATACTACTATTCCATTACACGGCAATCCTTTGCGCCACAGTGAGATAGATCAGCTAGAATCAGAAGAGTCTGATTCCGATTTATCAATATAATCATGTGTGTATCTCCTCTCTTATGCTTACATTATATTGGAGTCTGTCCTCCACAAAAACAGCCAGTTTTCTATGATATATTTGTGATGTGTTTACTTAAACCAGCGATGGAGTGTATTCATTGGAACCTATTGCGGTGAGCACGTTGCACGTTGTAACTTCCGGTTGTTGTTGTCATCTCCGGGTATCCCGTGTGCCTGTTCTGTTGCTGATAGCTTATTAACTTAAACTTAATCGATCGTTTTAAAACTCTTGATCACGGCAACTGCCTGACGTTGTAATCACACGTTACTACAGCTTAAGCACTCACAACTCTCCTTCTCTTACTTAGCGACTGTAACTCCACAGTTGCCTACACTCTTTTCGGGTTTGCTAACGGTAGCTACTTTAGCTTGATAGCTAGCCATGGCTCTTTCCCCACCTTCTGGTGCTATTTCCTGCTCTTCCTGTCTCATGTTTGGTTACTTCCCGGCCTCCCTTACTGGTAAGGATACATGTGTTAAATGTAGTATAGTTGTTAGGTTGGAGGCGGGAATCATAGCCATAGAAGCCCGGCTCCGCATCTTAGAAAGTAACTCAGCTAAAGTAAAGCCCATGTTAGCATGTGCGGACCGGCAAAATGTAGCTCCTCTTAGCCGTCCCCCGGCAACTCCCGAGCAGCAGGGAGGCTGGGTGACTGTTCAGAAGGGGCATAACGCGAAACCCGCAGGTCCCCACCAACCCGTTCACGTATCTAACAGATATTCCCCACTCAGCGAGACACCCGCTGAGAAGCCAACTCTGGTTATTGGTAGCTCTATTATGAGACACGTGAATTTAGAGACCGAAGCCTCCACAGTCACATGCATTCCGGGGGCCAGAGCGGGCGACGTTGAGGCGCATCTTAAACTGCTGGCTAAAGATAAACGTAAATACAGTAGGATTGTTATTCACGTCGGTGGTAATGATGTTCGTTTACGCCAATCAGAATGCACAAAACTTAATGTGGAGTCGGTGTGTAGTTATGCTAAAACAATGTCGGACACCGTAATCTTCTCTGGTCCCCTCCCCAATCTGATCAATGATGACATGTATAGCCGCATGTCATCATTTCAGCGCTGGTTGTCTTGGTGGTGCCCAGCAAACAATGTGGGCTTCGTAAATAATTGGACAGCCTTCTGGGGAAAACCTGGTCTGATTAAGAGAGACGGCATTCACCCTACTTTGAAAGGTGCAGATCTCATTTCGGCAAACATTTCAGGGCTTTGTGGACGTAATCCATGACAAACTGGAGTTGAGACCAGGAGGCAGAGTCGCAGTCTTACACGCTTCTCTGCGCTCTCTCCTAGGCAGTCACCCATAGGAATCCCGAACCCAATAAAATACCCAATATTAGCGGTGTGTGTGTCTGCCCAAGGACAATTTAAGGTAAAACCTAATAGAGGTGTCATACATAATAACCTAATAAAAGTAAATGTAACAACTACTACAGTGCAACAAAACAGGAAGATTAAATGTGGTCTCTTAAACATAAGATCTCTAGCATCTAAAGCAATATTGGTAAATGATTTAATATCAGATTATAATATTGATATATGCTGTCTCACTGAAACTTGGTTGAGACATGAAGAATATGTCAGCATAAATGAGGCCACTCCACCCAGCCATGTCAACACTCATATTGCTCGAGGCACGGGCCGAGGAGGTGGAGTTGCAGCAATCTTTGACTCAAGTTTACTTATCAATACTAAACCAAAATGTAATTATACCTCTTTTGAAAGCCTCGTTTTTAGTCTTACGCATCCGACCTGGAAAACTTTGCAGCCAATCTTATTTGTTACAGTGTATCGTGCACCAGGTCCTTATTCAGAATTCTTATCAGAATTCTCTGAGTTTTTATCAACTTTGGTTCTTAAAACAGACAAAGTAATTATCGTAGGTGACTTTAATATTCATGTTGACGATGATAAAAATAACCTTACTGTTGCATTTAACTCTATATTAGATTCTGTTGGTTTCTGTCAGAGTGTAAATAAACCAACCCACTGTTATAATCACACTCTCGACCTTGTTCTGACTTATGGTATTGAAATTGAGCAACTATTAGTCGAACCGCATAATCCTGCTTTATCCGACCATTTCTTAGTAACTTTTGAAGTACTGTTACTAGACTACAAAGCATTAGTCAAAAGCTCTTGCAGCAGAAACCTATCTGTTAGTGCTATAGCCACATTTAAGGAAGAGATTCAACCAATACTTAACTCGATAGCATGTCTGCATGTAGGGGAGGCAACTTATACAAAATGTACACCACCCCAAATTGATCATGTTGTTGATAGTGCTATAGATGCGCTGCGAATAAAATTAGACTCTGTTGCTCCTTTGAAAAAGAAGAAAATAAAACAACATAGCTCCATGGCATAATGCCGAAACCCGCAAAATAAAGCAAAAGTCTAGACAACTTGAAAGGATATGGCGTTCCACTAAACTTGAAGAATCTCGTTTAATTTGGCATATTACTCTCAATGAATATAAGAAAGCACTGCGTAAAGCGAGAGCAGCCTACTACTCTTCATTAATAGATGAGAATATGAATAATGCAAGATTTCTTTTCAGCACTGTAGCCAGGCTGACAGAGAGCCACAGCTCCATTGAGCCTTATATTCCCTTAGCACTCAGTAGTAATGATTTTATGTGCTTTTTTAACGATAAAATTGTTACTCTTAGAAACAAAATTAATGACCTCTTGCCTTCGACCAGTATAGTGTTATCAACAGCTCCCGTAATCATAAGTTCTAATATTACACTAGATAGTAAACTAGAATGCTTTTCAGCCATTAACCTTGAACAATTACATTCAATGATTCTCTCTTCTAAACCATCAACGTGCATGTTAGACCCAATTCCAACTAAGCTGTTGAAGGAAGTTTTTCCATTAATTAGCACTTCTTTATTAAATATTATGAATATGTCTTTATTATCAGGCTATGTTCCACAATCATTCAAAGTAGCAGTGATAAAACCGCTTCTTAAAAAGCACAACCTCGATCCAGAGGTTTTAGCCAACTATAGACCTATTTCTAATCTTCCGTTCCTCTCAAAAATTCTTGAGAAAGCGGTCGCAAAACAGTTGTGTGATTACTTAAAAAACAATGATTTATTTGAAGATTTTCAGTCTGGCTTTAGAACACATCATAGCACAGAGACAGCTCTGGTTAAAGTCACAAATGATATTCTAATAGCCTCAGACAAGGGACTTGTCTCTATTCTTGTTTTGCTCGATCTTAGTGCTGCATTTGATACTATCGACCATGATATCCTATTGCAAAGACTAGAGCACTTAGTTGGCATACAGGGAACTGCTTTAGGCTGGTTTAGGTCTTATCTATCTGAACGCTCTCAGTTTGTACGTGTTAACGATGAATCTTCCACGCAAACCAAAGTTAGCCATGGAGTGCCACAGGGCTCAGTGCTCGGACCTATTTTGTTCACATTATATATGCTTCCGTTAGGCAATATTATAAGGAATCATTCTGTAAACTTTCATTGTTATGCGGATGATACTCAACTATATTTATCAATCAAGCCTGATGAAATTAATCATCTAAATAAAATTCAAGACTGCCTTAAGGACTTAAAAACGTGGATGACCTTAAACTTTTTGATGTTAAACACGACCAAAACTGAAGTTATTGTACTTGGCCCGAAGAATCTACGAAACAAATTATCTAAAGACATACTAACTATGGATGGCATTAATTTGGCCTCCAGTGAGACTGTAAGGAATCTTGGTGTTATATTTGATCAGGATTTATCCTTTAACGCCCACATAAAATCAATTTCAAGGACCGCCTACTTCCATCTACGTAACATTGCAAAAATCAGGCATATCTTGCCTCAAAACGATGCAGAGAAACTAGTCCATGCATTTGTTACTTCTAGGCTGGATTATTGTAACTCTTTATTATCAGGGAGTACTAAGAAGTCAATCAAGTCGCTTCAGCTGATTCAAAATGCTGCGGCTCGTGTACTAACCAGAGTTAGGAAAAGGGACCACATTACTCCTGTTCTGGCTGCCTTACACTGGCTCCCTATAGAACACAGGATAGAATTTAAAATTCTTCTTCTCGCCTACAAAGCCCTTAATGGGCAGGCGCCATCTTACCTTAAAGAACTCATTATACCCTACTGTCCTACTAGGGCATTGCGTTCCAAGAATGCAGGGTTGTTGGTTGTTCCTAGAATCTTTAAAAGTACAATGGGAGCCAGAGCCTTTTCTTATCAAGCTCCACATTTGTGGAATCAGCTTCCAGTGTGTGTTCGGGCGGCAGACACCCTATCCGTTTTTAAGAGTGCGCTTAAGACCTTCCTTTTTGATAAAGCTTATAGTTAGGGCTGATTAGATTCAGCCCCTAGTTTTGCTGATATAGGCTTAGTTTGTCGGGGGACATCTTACTTCTTCCTTCTCTCTGTCTATACCCGTGTACACTCATGTTCCGATTAACCCAGCTTCCCCAAATGTCTTTCTTTTGGTGTCTATATACGCTGGGATCCGGAGTCATGGATGATCCTGCGGTCCTGTGTCCTGGATCGCGAGCGCTGGATCTTGAGTCGTGGCTGTGGTCCTGGATCATAGGTCCTGGATGGATATCCTCGTGGATTCATCTTCCTATTATACACACATGCATTTCCAAACATTTGGACTACCTATGTTGCAAATGTATTATCTTTTCAATTTACACACGGCATCTATTGCACGTCTGTCTGTCCTGGGAGAGGGATCCCTCCTCTGTTGCTCTCCCTGAGGTTTCTCCCATTTTTCCCTTTAATCTGGGTTTTCTTTGGAAGTTTTTCCTTGTACGATGTGAGGGTCTAAGGACAGAGGGTGTCGTATTGTCATACTGATATTCTGTACACACTGTGAAGACCACTGAGACAAATGTAACATTTGTGATATTGGGCTATATAAATAAACATTGATTGATTGATTGATTGATTGATTGATTGATTGATGTGTTATATCAGTCAATCCTATCATTTTGTTTTTTTATTGATCAAGTATGATCAAAAGGGGAGAATGTAGTGGACATTTTTTATGATATCATCCTTATTATATCTTTTATTTACTTAAACCAAATGCTTCTTATTTCCTGATGTGCTTTTCCTATTATCATTATATTATATTCTCTTCGTCTTCTTCTTCAAGGCCACAGAGCTGCTATGGCTACTGGGAGACTCACACAGACACACACGAACTTCCCTGCTCTGAGAACCGTTATGCTATCTCCCGCTCAAGGCCAGGTGTCTAATAACAATATGTGACTGTGTGAATCCAGATTTCTCACGTTCCCACTCATTTTCTATATAACCTCTGCTTTTCCATTGTTCTGCGCACTCTCGCGCAGACTATCTTATACTCTGTGCGACTTGTGACATATTATATTATTGTATCGTGTATTTGAAGCTTCAAATAAATAACCAAAAGACAGCTTTTCTCGATTCACCATTTATTTGTTTTGATCACTTGACTTGTACTCTCCAGCCGTGTTTGGGTCCTAGATTTCCATAACAATCTATAACATTGAAAATCTCCTCACCTGTTGCTCGCCCCGTCAACTCTTGACAAAATAAAAAATCTTCCTGAATCCTTCCTTCCCACGGGTAGCGAACCAGCGCGATGAGCTGCGCAGAGCCGGACACATCAGTGGACTCATCCAATTGAACCGCGAATTTAGACCCTCTCAGTCTCTCCAGCAGTTGTGATTTGATATCAGCAGACATGTCCTCAATTCGTCGTCTGATGGTGTCATTTGACAGAGGTACACTTCTCAATTTGGCAGCCGCATCTTTCCCCACCATCACCTCACACAGATCCACTGCAGCAGGGAGCAGCAGTTCCTCCGCTATTTTGTGGGGCTTTCGCGCCTTAGCAATCCTCTGCGCTACCAGGTAGGAGGCCCGCTGCGCTTTAGCAGAAACAGACGTAACATTAACCATCCGTTGTTGTTGTTGCTGGCGGTAGTCCTCGACCTTCCTCTCAAAAAAAGCCCGGTCTTTTTTTACATAATCTGGATGCTTGGTCTCGAGGTGCCTCTTCAATTTGGCAGGCTTCATCGCCTCATTGGCAAGACACCGCAGGCATATCAGACATTTCGGTTTCCCTTCCACTTCAATAAATCCATATTGGAGATACTCCTCATCGTATTTCCTTACTTTTGTACTTTTCATTTACTTCATTTGTAGCCGTAACCGGTCGTTTTAAAAATCTGTCCATCTTCGTAGTATGCTAGCCGTGTTATATCTCTATGATGCTTGCAGCGGCACTCTCTGACTGACGTAACAGTTATTGTTGTTTCCACGGTAACGGGTGAAGCGCTTGATTTTTAAATGTATCTATTTGTTAGATTAGAGCGTAATCTATGAACTATTTTAGATTAAAAAAAAGATATATTATTTGTTGAAAAAAAAGATATCATGATAATTGAAATGAATGAATCTGAAAACTTTTCACGGACCCCCTGGCAGAGTGCAACGGACCCCCGGGGGGTCGCAGACCCCACTTTGAGAACCACTGCCTTATGGGACCTGGCAGTAGTTTTAAATGGGCTCACAATGACCCCATTTGAACCCCTGGAAGGAGCTGACATGAAACATCTGTCACTCAAGACAGTGCTGTTACTGGCCCTGGCATCCGCCAAGCGGGTCAGCGATATCCATGCACTGTCTGTACATCCCTCATGCACTCAGTTCGCCCCAGGGCAAACGACAGTGTTGTTGAAACCCAACCCTGCCTTTACACCAAAGGTGGTTGGTTCGTGTACCCCGATTGACATTGAGGCATTTCCTCCGCAGCTGGTTTCCTCCGGGGAGCAGCAGCAGGATCTGTTGTGTCCAGTGCAGGCTTTACACACATATATGGACAGATCAAAAGAGCTTCGTCTTAATGACCAACTCTTCGTGTCCTGGGCTAACCCTCAAAAGGGCAAGCCTGTTACTAAGCAACGGCTCTCCCACTGGATTGTGGAGGCAATTGCTTTGGCCTATACGAGTCAGAATTTGCAAGCACTTTCGGGTCTGCGGGCTCACTCGACTCGGGGGCCTGGCTACATCCTGGGCTTTGTTCAAGGGTGTTTCCATCCAAGACATCTGTGCAGCGGCGAGCTGGTCCTCGCCGCTCACTTTTGTCCACTTTTACAGACGTCTCCGCTCCAAGCGTGGCCCGAGCAGTGCTGGGCACCTTGTTGAGTCGGGACTCTACCTGTTAAATTCTGGTTGATTGGTGATTTTCGAGATAAGCTCGTCTGGCAATACGGGAGCTACAATATCCCATAGTGAGACATCGAACGGAGTGTTATGAATGATAACTATAGGTTACTTATGTAACCCCAGTAGGGATGTGCATCTCCATCACTGAGGCCGATGCGATGCGCATCTCGATACGTTGCCAGGATACGATACATTAACGATACATTTGAAACACCAGGCGATGCGATACGATACGATTCACCCCTGTGGCGATACAGTTCGATACGATTCGATTCAACATTATGCGATTCGGTGCGATACGATGCGATTCAACTCGATGCAAAAATAATGATATTTCAATATGGTACGACAGAGGATTTTTGTTTTATTCCTTATATGCAGCAAATCATACATTAACAAAAAAGTGCTTTACATATTTGGTACTGCACATCCCATCATGCCGTTTATTTGTTTTCCTTTAAAAGCTCTCCAGAGTACAGTACAATTGTATAACACCTCACAGTTAAACAATGTAAGGATGCATTGCTCATGATTAACAATGTGCAAATAACAGCTAGCATAGTGCAATGCCCATACAGCTGCCAGCCTGATGTGCTTAACACTCATCCATAGGCTGACTCACCAGTGAGCAGAAAGCAGTGGGTTCTATAGGAAGAATAAAGAATACAAATAACCTTTCACAAACAGGTATTTCATAACTGCTTACAGTGAGGAAGACATTTAAACTGTTATTGGCCGTCACAGGCTGCTGTAAATTAAACACCATTCTCTCTGACAGAACACCTCACTGAGTGATTTAACTCATAGTCTAACTTTCAGGTTTCTCTTTTCAGCCGCAGACCCCATGTCGCCTCTTTATGTGCGTCGCTAAGTTCCTCGTACTACTTGTGTACTTTAAAGCGGCTCGGCATCGTTAACAATTTGCGAGCGATTTTTCAAGTTGACCGTCTGTAGTATATAGTGCCGCGCACATATACCATCAGGACGTTACTGATGGGGTGCGGCTGCGGAGTGATACTGTGTGTATGCAAGCCCGCTTCTGGACGGATCTATGTATCATGGCTGTAGACCTGTTAAGTAATAAAGATACCTCATACAAAGGTCTACGGATACCTTATTACTCTCCATGACCTGCGGTCAACTATATAGCATAAAGGACTATTACACCGTCTTTCTTGAACAATCCGAAGTGTTGCCAAACGTTTGATTTGTAGGTATTTTTCGGTGCGCTGTGTTTCTCTTTCTCCTCAACTTCTGTGTGTGTTGATAACTGAGACTCTCGGCCTCCGTAGTGGCGAAGCAAATATCAAAGATCGTCTCTGCTGAGCGTTGACAAGATGAGGGGATTTTGAATCGTTTTTTTACCGATGCAAAGACGCTACGCAATCGATGCATCGCGAGTTCAAACCAAACTGTAGCCGATGTGCACTCTTTCAACCGGTGCACTCGCATCGTGAACGTTTATGCCGGTGCACCGATGCGAATCGGTGAATCTTAACATCTCTAAACCCCAGGCCTCGGAGTAACATGAAGTGAGATGTCTCACCAGACGGCCCTCCTTGCTATGGTGAAGCGAGAAGAGGTGCTTATTTTGAATGACGCATGCGTTGTGGCGCAAGCTACTTATAGGGGGTGATTTCCCCTAACGCTGACGTCAAGATCACCAGCCAATCAGGATTGGTGTAATGAGATTGATGCTTCTGTTTGCTCCGCGATGAGGCGCATCCCATAGTGAGACATCTCACTTCATGTTACTCTGAGCCCTGGGGTTACGTAAGTAACCTATAGTTTTCTATACAGCGGACTACAAGATGGATGTTTAATAAGAACGAGGGACTACTGTAAACTCATCTAGAGACTCTGCACCGTGCTCTGATGCTGTTGTGTTATGCTTCATGTTTATGAACGTGGACAACAGAGAAACATATTCTTCATGAGCAAAGTTGGAATTGAAATAAAAAAGGAAAGTGAAACTTATGCTCGTCACCCTCTCCCTACATTAATACAAAAAATGATCCCAGTATGATTGTATGAACTATGAAAATATCTTAAAATCAATACAAATGTATTTATTATAAACGTTAGTCTTTAACACCTATCACTGTGTACATCATCATTCAAACATATTTTAAAAGTTGAACAAACCCCACACAGCTCAGTGAAATGTTGACTTTATTTGATCATTTCAGTAAAAACTAACGTTCATATTTCTCTCTTTGATTATAATACTGATGAACGTTCAAAACAAAGCACTTTGGCAACTTACCACATAGGCTACGTTTTAAAATGCTTAATAAGCACCGTAACTTTCATGATATAATTTCTCCGTCATAATCGATTGTTTCCGTGAACGGCCGACTGTTGTGTGACGTCAAATGCTGCGGCTGCAAGGCATTGTGGGGCAGCATTTTCTCCTCTCCTTTCGGTTAGGGAGGTCCAGTGGTTCCTAAGCTAAAGGAGGTTATAAAGGAAGTTTGAAACCTCCTTTCCTATCATTTTAGAGAATTCGAACGGCACTTATCATGGCTGCCACTGAGGGACTTCCGGGTCATTTCACTCCGTTAGGAAGTGTAATTCCCTCGAAGCATATACAGACACAAGTGGCGTTCTCATTACGGGTTTATTCCTCCGAATCCACCGTGAAAACTACACAAACAAACAGTATAAATGACAAACATAGTTTCGTGTTAGACACACAATAACATGCACAGCATGTGAGATAACTAGCAAGGTAATAAACATAAAAGTAATACAAACACAACAACATACCTCGTTGGGCTGCATGCTCTGTAAACAGAGGGAAGTATTCTTCAGTTCTCTTCACAACTTATATGTATAAGAATACAAAACTAACGGAGCTGTAAGTATCCGTGCATCTTACTCTGAGGGTGCTTCTCATGTTCTCGCTCTCTAACTCACGCGAGAACAGCATAACGAGACGTGAGCTTGAACTTCAAAATAAAAGATGAAATATTGCACGCATGAAACATTACACCAATAATTATTATTACACTTAGACAATACACATTGCAGTTAAATTATGAACAAGTCAAGGCTGCACTTACACTCCCACCAAATCACACATTACTCGTGAGATTTCACACAAAAGATTGTTTGTACAAAGTACACGCTTTACCCTTTGAAATAGACATTACCTGTCGATAAAAACTTAACATGGAATCTCAGGCAACACATTAAATGTTAAGAATGTCACGAGGCTCAGGACCCAAATGCACAACACCAGAAACAGATCAGAATTAACAAGGTCTTTTAATTAAGGTCAAAACACAAAACGCTCACTTGGAGGATCAAAAACTCTAAACCAAAAAAACATCTACATGACTATCAAAAATATACTTCACACGATCAAGGGATGACTGGCAGGCTTGACGAGACAAGACGAACTGACACAAGACAAAGGGAGACGCAGACTATATATACACACACTAGGTAAGGGGACACAGGTGGCAACAATTAAGGGAGGGGCTGACAATCACACTGGTGGGAAAAACACACCAGGGCAGGAATGCTCTGAAACGAGAGGGAAAGGTTATTACAAAATAAAACAGGAAATCACAAGACCAGGCAAAAGACAAAAGGACTGAACTAAATAAATTAACTTAACACAACTGTCTAGACACCACAGTACCCCCTCCTTTACGGACGGCTCCGGACGGCCCAGCGAGTTCAGGATGGCTTTTGTAAAAATCCTTTATCAGGTTCTGGTCCACGATGAAGCTAGACGGGATCCATTCCCGCTCTTCCGGTCCATAACCCTCCCAGTCCACTAAAAACTGCTGACCCCTTCCTCGTTTTCTGACCTTCAGCAGACGCTTGACAGTGTAGACCAGACCTCCATCTATGAGCCTGGGAGGAGGGGGGGGGCTTGGAAGCGGGAACCATTTTGCTTTCCTTGACCGGCTTGAGTTTGCTTACGTGGAATGTTGGATGGACTCTGAGTGATCTAGGCAGGCGCAAACGAACAGACACAGGGTTAATACACTTTTCCACAGTGAATGGGCCTACAAATCTTGGTGCCAGCTTCCTAGAGACTACGTTCAGGGGCAAGTCTCTGGTGGATAGCCACACTTTCTGACCCGGTCTGTACACAGGTGCAGGACGGCGATGCCGATCAGCCGCTTTTTTCATGCGGGCCGAAGTCCTAAGGAGGACCCGACGTGCTGAAGCCCAAATGCCATGACAGCGCCTGACCAGTGCGTGTGCCGAGGGAACCATGACTTCTTTCTCTGTCTCGGAGAACATGGGAGGTTGGTAACCGTAGATGCACTGGAACGGGGTCAATCCGGTGGCAGAGGTAGGCAATGAGTTGTGGGCGTATTCTACCCACGTGAGGTGTTTACTCCAAGAAGCTGGGTTTTGGGACACCAGGCACCGGAGGCAGGTTTCCAGTTCTTGATTCAGTCTCTCCGTTTGTCCATTTCATTGGGGATGGTAGCCGGAAGAGAGGCTGACAGAGGCCCCGATGAGGCTGCAAAACTCCCTCCAGAAACGGGAGACAAACTGAGGACCCCGGTCTGACACGATGTCCCTGGGAAAACCGTGGAGACGACAAACATGGTGCAACAACACTTCAGCCGTTTCTTTGGCCGATGGCAGTTTAGGCAAAGCAATAAAATGTGTCATTTTAGAGAATCTATCCACCACCGTGAGGACGGTGGTGTTACCTTTGGATTCTGGCAGTCCGGTGACAAAATCCACTGAGATGTCGGACCAGGGCCGACTGGGGATAGGCAGCGGCCTGAGCAGACCCATCTGGGGCCTGGAAGAGGTCTTATTCCTGGCGCAGATGGTGCAGGCGGCCACATACTCCTTGACATTAAACACCTTATTCTGCCTCAAGCAGAGTAACAACCTTGTGTACAGGTCTTTCAAGGAACACAGTCCTAATTGTGGGTTTCCCCTTTTTGTCTAATGTGGTTTGGGCAGTAATTTAAGTTTTCTGACCCTGGAAAGACTTCTGTGATTTGTTAGTCTTCTTTCAAGACAATTTAGGCGGTGTACTGCGCACGTCTTTCGCCTTTGAATGGTTCTACATTCATTGGTTCTTTGTTTCACACCTTGGTGTTCTTTGGCATGTCGTTTCAGTCTTGCAACTGCTCTTGACCAATCAGAGCATTTCTGTAAGCGATCCAATAATGACCCGTCTTCCTTGCGAAGTTCAGGATCATCCTCATTGATTTCTCCCACCTTGCATTCTCTTACAGCAACACGTTCTCACTCCCATCCCGTCACATATTGACGGACGGTCAGGGCCCCTCCCCGTCGCTATTTGAAATTCAGATCCTGACGAACGCCAAAAAAGACCGAGATTATGGAATTAAACCAATAAATAAAAGCAAGGATAATTGTGTGTTATTGGTGAGTAAATAACAGATTTTAAAAATATGAGGCTCTGAGCCCCATGTATTTTCCTCACCGACGTCAACACTAAAGGTCTAAAATAAAGACCTAAATGAATATTTGGGATGTTTTTGCCTTTAGATTCTCCCAATAAGTCCAAGTACAGAGGGTGATTTTGCTGTGAAAAAACACATTTCCACCAAAAAAACGTTAGCATTCATGAAGTAATCTTCGTCATAACTAGGAAACTAAACATCATGTACATGTACTGCACAAATAATCAGAAATAAAAACTCATTACTCGCATAAAATGACATCAAAATGCATTTTTATGGCCAAATGAACCTTAAAATAGGCATTTTCCACCGAGAATAACACGAAGGTCGGCCATTGTTGTTGATCACTGATCTGGGAGCTGTTGCAGCGTCCATAGCAACCACCTTAGCAACCATGAATGTGTACACATTCATGAAGTAATCTTCGTCATAACTAGCAAACTAAACATCATGTACATGTACTGCACAAATAATCAGTAATAAAAACTCATTACTCGCATAAAATGACATCAAAACGCATTTTAATGGCCAAATGAACCTTAAAATAGGCATTATGAAGGTCTATGGGACGCCCTGCCCGTAGAAGCCTAACGGTCAAGGGGTCCGCTGTCCGCAATGAAGGTCTACGGGACGCCCTGCCCGTAGAAGCCTGATGGGCAAGGGGTACCCTGTACGTAATATAGCGACGGGGAGGGGCCCTGACCGTCCGTCAATATATGACAGGATGGGAGTGAGAACGTGTTGCTTACAGGTAGGTTCTTTTGCCAAAGAAACTTTGGTCCTGTGAACCAGTTTGAAGTCTTCAGTCGCTCTGCAGTTAAACCTCGAGAGGCATGATCTGCTGGATTGTCTTTAACTTTGGTTCGGTTCACATAGTGTACTTCAGTTTTGAGACTGAGAGAAGGTTCTACACCTGGTGTCACTTGTCTTACTATTATGCGATGGCTAACGCCAATGGCGTCTCCATAATCTAGACAGGGATTCATGTTTCCAACAATACTCCATCCAAGGTCTGTACGTTGTGCGTAAGCAGGGCTCGAGCTTAAGGACGTCCCGTCGTCCCGGGGCCGAAAAAAATAGTGTCGGGGAGGATAAAAAATAATTTTGGGACGAATTTGGGACGAGAGTTAAAATAAAAATATCCTGCTAACTCTACTACAAACGGCGATGAAAATGAAACCGACTGCACGTTTTGTGTAGCACACAGTTATTAAACCTCCTTGTCAACATAAACACACACGCACAAAACATTTAGCAACCCGCGAAATACACACACATGTAGCCACTGCTGTGCCGCTGGCTGTCAGCCCAACACACTCTCACTCCCTAAGCGTCCAATAGCGACGTTTGGTCAGTGTCCGTGGCGTCCAATTGTGACGCTCCTAGGCTCCTTCAGCGTCATAAAGGGACGCAAATAGCTTTCAACTGATTGCAATGTATTCCCATCTGCGTCGGGATTTGACGCTCATGGAAGCACGGCATTCGTTTATGCCGGCTGCCCTTAAAGGCAATGTGAGCGTCCATTCCCATTGGATAACGGCGAATTGTACACCCGGAAGTAAGTATTCCTCTTACTGTCGATTGATTTTACAGTGATATCTGCACTACTCATCGACTAAAAAACACCAGATTATCCTTGTTAATTACACAACATTGATTGGTTTAAATTGTGTGCAATGCTTTTGTATTTTTCCCCTTCGATTCGGAGAAACAAATATTTTTTCTGAGTAAAGGATGGCAGAAGACACTACACTACCCAGAATCCCCAGCGTCTATGTCACATGATCTTCAAATTTCTCCCTGCAGTATCAACACTAATTCGGCTCACTTTTATATTTGATCCAATTTGTAGATAGGCTGTATAGAGAGGCGAAGTCACGCCCATCTACTTCCGGCCCATGGGACCCCGGAAGCGAAAAATTAACATTGAATTCAATGGAGAGAGAAAACGTATCTTTTGATCCCGTTTGAATTGTGCCACGAACTACACATATGATGTTTGTCAATCTTAAACAATAAGTTCCATGTCAAAAAAGTCACATTTTGTCGTAAAACTGTTGAAATATAAGACTATGAAAAATACGCGACTACAAAGACTACAAATCCCAAATCCCATTCTGGCTCGCGTAAGTGATGTCACAGGCGATAATGCTCCAAGTGGTTGCGACTCGTAATTAAAGCGAAGAAGAAGAAGAAGAAGAAGAAGAAGAAGAAGAAGAAGAAGAAGAAGAAGAAGAAGAAGAAGAAGAAGAAGAAGAAGAAGAAGAAGAAGAAGAAGAAGAAGAAGAAGAAGAAGATCTCATAACTGATTTATTCCCTCCAATAATTAAGAGATTGCTAAAAATAAATTCACTTTTACAAGATGCCTGTGTGCTTTGTACCAGGTTGTAATCACATAAGTGATCATACTTATAGATCATAGCTCGTTCTATCGCTTCCCGTCTGATGAAAGGACCAGGAGTCGTTGGACCAAACATATCAGGTAATACACATGTTGTGCATGGAACACAGTCAAGCTAGCTACATAGCTAGTAGCGAGCACGTTAGTTAGCATCACATTACTTAGCCTTGTCATTTGTATTAGCCTTAACATGAAGTGAACCCAAATGTTAAACAGTAAGAGTAGTCATGATGTTAAGTATTTTGTGAAACATTTGAAGAGGAGCCTATCGCCCCCTCCACCAGATGCTAAAGGGGCGGGAGGTAGGCTAACGGCAGATTAGCATCTGCGATCTTTTCTACTTAATGCTATCTGCTCAAATGGTTAACATTGAACATTAAAAGATCAGGCAGTTCAGGGAGAGTCGAAGGAAGGAAGGCAGGCAGGCAGCTTTGCATGACATGTATTTATTTATAGAAGGACCATGCATACAAAAACATTAATCTCAGCAAAGAGAAGAGATGCAATATGCCAGATTATAGCTAATAGCTAATTTCCATCTGTGGTCCATTCTTCTGGACGTGTTTCATTGTGATGATAGTGAGTCAATCTGTTTGTTGGAAAGACAGTAGTTGAGTGATTACTGATAGAACATTATTAAAAGAGATAATTATTCAAAGTGTTGTTACTGACCTTTTTCTCTTTTATTTTCTTTCCCTCACCTGTAACTGCTGAGACCCTGAGGAACATGCACACTGGACTGATCTGCTCTGGCAACCTGATTTCCACTGTACGTAATAGTATTTGGTTATGGTATATTATTTATATACATCAAAGGCACAATGCACCCCCCAGAGACACACATGTATTGAGTGTGATATTGTGCATAGGTCAAGTGAAATCATCTTTACACACTAGAAAACTGTAGGAGCGGCAACTTGTTTTGAAATTGAATTTTTAATATCCGATAATGAAGTTGATCTGTTTTCTTTATTCTTCTCTCTTCCCAGCTCCATCCATCACCGTGCTCTGTTCCTGCAGGTCCTGCTTGCTAATCAATGCTTTATTTTTTTACACAATTACAAATAAAGTCAATGTATTGTATGACATGAAGTTGTGCTTCATTCGGAGTCAATAATAAATTCATTCTGCCTTCAACTGCACAATGACTGTGGACTGCACCGACATCCATGTAGCTGCCCCCCCAGTAAGATGAACCAAGCAAAGAGGGTCAACATCATGCCTAAGGACATCCCGCTGCATCCGCGAGAGAGGGCTTAGACTGACCTGAGACCAGCACACCCAAACACAACGGCTCTTTTAAGAGCCACCTACAGTTTCAAAGAGTTGCAATCCTACGTTATTATAATTATTAAACTGGTTCATGTGTCACTTAGTTTACTGAACCGTGATGAATGAAAGAAATTAGTGAGGTAGTGGTTTAAAGAAGTTACAAAGACATTAATATATGAGTAACAGGTCAGTGTAAACACAAGCTTCTGTCAATTATGGATCACTCAAACTATTTATATAAAAATATGTAATAAAGTTCTAAAACAAGTATTAGGTATATTCCTTGATAGCTTTTGGAGAAGGTTGTTTTTAAGTTTACTAAAATCTATCGTTTCAACTGTTTCACTTTATAAAAAGGAACAGGTGAGTAGAGCATCATTGAGTTTCTTATTCTATCAATAAATTATCCAGATGAAATGTTTATCATTATTTTATTCAACCCTAAACAAATTGATTGTACCTTTTTAATAATGACCTTACATGGTTAAGTTAAATTAACTTCAGAAAATCAAATCTGTTCTGAGAAAAAACTAATAAATGTTTAAAGATAGGAACTTGCCATCCCACTGAAAAACAGTCCGTAGAGATTTAAAGGCGTCGTTGTAGTTCAGTCCAACGTTTCATTTGGATTCATTTCTCCAACAGTCAACTATTTTCATAAAGAATATATATATTTTTCAAAGTCAACTTTATTGTCAATCTTACTCAGTTTGTGTTTATAGACAGAGATCAAAAATACTTTTAAATAAAATAAAATTATACAATTTACAGATATGTATACAAATATATATATATATATATATATCCTATATAATGATGGTGGACACTTCACCTCCAGCAGGGCAGATGGCTGCACAAGTCCATCGGGGGATGCTCCCAAAACACCGACTCACTCACAAAGAGACCAGACTCGAACACTGTCTCCTGATAGGCCTGCACAAAAGCCTTCGGCCTCGTTTACAACCCCCCAGTTGACAGCCATGACTCCGTCCAAGTTGTACCCCCCGAGCACCCTCTTCATGAGGGACGCGCATGGAGTGGATGAAAGTCCCAACCGCAGCACAGCACCAAACTTGCTGGCTGTCAACCTGCCCCGCCTGTGTAACTGCCACTTTGTCCGCTGTCCTCCGGTGGCTGTCTGGATGGCAGCTTGCTGGTCTCTGCTCAGTCGCATTGAGGCAAGAATTGCCTCAAGCCCCCGACCCCCTTCACCAGCTCCGGCACGGTGACAATGGCCTGATGTTGAGGCCGCGGCTCTGGCTCAGGTGACAAAAGCCATGCCATGCCACACTGTGTGCCCCTCAGTGCAGACCTGAACCAGTCTACATCCTGAGTGGCGATGTCTCTGGCCAGTGGGTTGTATGTCTCCTCTCACTGTTGGTAAAGTTGAGACACCGGCTGGACTACTTTGGAAGTGCCAGGCTTCCTCCACTGGCACTCGACATCTGTGGAGCTGATCTGCCACATGGCACATATTGCCAATGCTGCAGCGTGGCTGCATTTGTACATCCCCCGTGCACAATCACAGACAGCGCTCTGCATCGCGCCATCGTCTCCCATGCAGATCTGTACAAATAAAGTAAGTACCATGTTTGTTAGCATGCTATAATAGATTGAATGAGCAATAATACAAGGATGGTCCGGATCTGGGGGTGGGAGGGGTTATTTTTCCATAGTTTTGTCTGATTGTTGTTATTGTTTGTTTTTTCTGTATTTTTTGTAATGTGTGTTGTACTGGTTGTGATTGTACATTGTATTTTTCTAAATGTGTATGAATACATTTTTGAAAAACATTTGATCAACAATAAAAAAGGATTTGGTCAGGATCTAGACTCAGTGTGTAGTTTATTAATTAATCAATGCTCTCTACATTAGGAAAACACATACCAGTGCACCCGAGGGAGTCACGCACAGCTGTGCCTGGATAACCAAACAAATTGACAAGATAACCAAAACCCTTGAATCTACACACAGCAAATAAACTCAAATGACACAACGAGATGTAAAAGGAGATCACACATATAGTATAGTCGATATAAAACTGGCCGCTTCAATCTGAAGAGCAACTAAAACAAAACACGGGAGTTTACCTTGTTCTTGTGAACACTAATGTTATCCACAGCACACACAGACCACGAAGTTCTAAAGGAGAACACTAGTTACTGAAACAAAACACGTTAGTGTACCTTGTTAGCTAATGTTAGCTAGCTGACATTAACGTTACACATTGCACTCATGTTACTCACCAACATCTTGTAAAGCCGGTCCCGCTGCTCTTACAGAACCGAATAACTCCCCTTTCGTGTATGTACAGCTCTCAACGTGTCCAGACTTGTAGTCACCTCGTTTTATACTTTTATTCTCATTCTGAAAGAAACAGGTGAAATTTGCTAACGTGACGGCCATCTTTGTGATGGTGACGCGTATTGTGCGAGACCAAGAGACCTGTAGTTCACTCAGCGGTTTCACACAAAAAAATGTGTAACTTCACAGTTTTACGACACATTTTAATTTTTTTGACTTGCAAAATATTCTTTTAAATTGACAAACATCATATGTGTCATTCGTGGCACAATTCAAACGAGATCAAAAGATAACCTTTCTCTCTCCATTGACTTCAATGTATAATTTTACGCTTCCGGGGTCCCATGGAGGCTCCCGGAAAGGGAGGGACTTCGCCTCTCTATTTACACCATAAAGGTGCACAGCTGATATAAAGGGACACCTGGTGGTTAAAGCATGTTATTGAATTTAATTATTTTTATTATTAGATATTAATACGATCCCTATAAAGTATATTCATTACTCGTTATTCTCTACTAATAGTTCAGTAAAGACTGTATGTAATGACTATTTTGCACATCCCTTTCAAGATTTCATGATTTTCTAAGGTTGATTGACATATCATATAGGCCTACACAACTGTGGTGTAGTTCTGCACTGAATGAAAAACTTGGGTTGCAGGTTCCTCAATAGTGCATTACAAGACATCTATCAATATGTGTGCATACCTCCAGCAATGTTAACTATGTTAAAGCACTTATTTTAACTGATATTATACATAATGTATTAGACTCTTATAAGATGTATGTAGATATTTCATCTCCGGCCTTGTCAGGTATTGAACAATCAATAAATAAAGAACACAGAATTGTTGAATATAAAACACAGAATTTGTGTGATTATACTAAATGATTTTCAAATAAACACAACTGCATATTTAACTGTTACACATGCTGATGTAACGCAAATGTTCCAACTTGGGATCAATAAAGTATATCTTATCTTAAGCTGATCGATGGCTACTGCCATATTTGCAAAATGTGCCTCTGAACCTTGACAAGTGCATGTTTCAGGCTTATCAATTAATGTAATGTAATGTTATCACAGGGGTCACACACATAAGACCAGCTGTTAAATAAAGCTCTTCTGACCTTAGCTGGCATGTGGGTATATATATTAATACTGCCCATAATGGGCACCATTTATTAATTATATGTTTTAAATGTGAGTGTTTCCTGTCCCCTAAACCTCCAGGGATGTACACAGTTTAATACTGGCAACTTCTTATTATGGGAAATACGAAAACGTCTTTTAAAACTACAACTCCCAGTAGAGACGTGCCATAGAGAACATGTTGCGAAACAGAATAGCCAGCATGTGTAGTTCTGGGGACGGGGTGGGGGAGGGGGGACGCGGTGGACCCGTTCAAATCCAGTTTTGGACAGTCTGCCGTGGTTCCATCCCATTTCAAGTGCTGTTCGAGGCTGGCTTAACCCTCGGAGCACACTCTCCAATCACAGAGCTTGAGGACTATCACGGGGTTTGTCAAACAGAGCACATGGTGTAGTCCAAACGATAGCTGGGGATTCTGGGTAGTGTAGTGTCTTCTGCCATCCTTTACTCCTGGGAATGGACGCTCACATTACCTTTAAGGGCAGCCGACATAAACGAATGCCGTGCTTCCATGAGCGTCAAATCCCAACGCAGATGGGAATACATTGCAATCAGTTGAAAGCTATTTGCGTCCCTTTATGACGCTGAAGGAGCCTAGGAGCGTCACAATTGGACGCCACGGACACTGACCAAACGTCGTTATTGGACGCTTAGGGAGTGAGAGTGTGTTGGTCAGCTAGCCGCCCAGCTGGCTGTGCCCGCGAATTCCTGGTCCGCAAATTCGCGCTCTCTATGGTCTAGCCAGATTAATATAATATGGCTCTGGGTCTAGCTATGTACTGAGTGTGTGTATTTCGCGGGTTGAGTGATGTACAATGACAATGGCATCCCGTGGAGGAATTCTGAAATGTTTTACCGTTACATCACAAAAACGCACAGCAGAACCAGACCCTGGAGCGCCGGCCTCTTTATTTACTTACTCCTCTTCATCCCCTATGAGTAATAAGGCTGAGATGAGAACCCTCCATCGTATTTAGTCCTTAGCAATATGCTGCGCCTCTCCCCATGTAGGGATGGGTACCGAGCCCTGGTGTTAAACGGGCCGGAATTATTAAAGACAGTGGTAACGTTAAGCTCCGACGTTATCAGACTTTTTATCGGTACAGGAGACATTTAAAAAATATATGTCATATGTATTATTGCTACATACACATTATATCGCAGTTTTAGTTTCACCAACTCCGTTTCTAATATGCAATAAGACTAAAACATGCGTCTTTGATGTATTTTCGAGCTTTCCAATCCAGATGAGATCTCTCTGTCCCGTCTATGTGCGAGGGGACGGGGCAGTTTGTAAAGGTCTCCTGACTGTGTTACAGACTGTCATCCTGGTTAGTGGTTACTCTGGGTTCTGTCTTCAGGACACAGTGTTGGATTTTTTTTTGATAATTGGATGGGACTTGATTGGATTCAATATTAGAGTAATTTTCTCGTTTGTGTGTTTGTTTAAATATATTTGGCCTTTGTTTATGTGATTGAATGATTTACTAAAATAAAAAGGTTGATGAATTATCATCTAATGATTTGTATGATGTTTTATTTATGTTAAAGGTCACTTTGAATGATTTTAACTAATGATAATGTAGAAAAAAAAAATTTAAATTTTTATTTCGGGACGGCTTGGATTGTATTTCAGGACGGTTCCGGGAGGATGGGGAAAAAAGTTAGTCGAGAGCCCTGGCGTAAGGTTGATTTTCTTTTCCAGACACAACTTCTCTTGGAAGTAAAGCTTGTGAGCAGTTGTACCCTATGAGCAGACCCACGTCACAGTCTTGCAGAGGTGCAATCTCTCCTTGGAGGTGCTCTAGATGAGACCAAGCTTTTGCAGTTTCATCTGTTGGTATGTGAGTTCTGTTGGCTGGAATGAAGTCACGTGTATAGACTGGTGGTAAGGGAATCTTTTTACCGGAGTAAAAGCCTCTGACTTGTAGGTTGTTCACTCTTTGAGCGCTTACAACTGTGGTTCTTGAGGTCATAGTAGATAGCTTGAGCTTGACTTATTGTTTACTTGCTTCCAAAGCATCAGCTACTTAGCACAAATGTTGTGTCACTTTGAGAATCCAACAGAGCGTTTACAAGGATTTCTTCTGCTGGTTGACATGTGGATGAAAGCCAGACTGGAATTATAGCAGCTGTTTGCGTGTTACCTTCACCAAGTATTACTCTGTTGGAAGTAGCCGCTGTGGTTCTTTCTTCTTGTTGTGTTGGTTGAGGTCTTTCTTTGTATTTTTCTTGATTTGTACGCTCTTCATGCAGACAGGTAGGATGTTGCTTCTTGCACACTTCACATACACTCCTACTGTGGCAGCTCCTTGACTGATGGCCAGTCTCGAGACATCCAAAGCATAGCTTCTGAGCTTGAATGTACTTAATTCTGTCTGGAACAGCTTGCTCCATGAACTTCCTGCAATTGTGCAAGGAATACCAATTCTTCTTACAGAGAATAAATGTTAAGACGGTGTTTTCGTCTGAACTTGTGGTCAGTGTCTTTGCTGCAAAGCTTTGTTGTCTTTGAGATTTGGTGTTTTCAGCTTCACCTTGCTTCAGTGATTGCAATGATGTGACAGGGTTACAGGCAATCTTTGCTTCTCTTGTCAAAAACTTTACAAATTGGCTGAAGGAGGGAAATTGTTTACTGTCTTCTTGGACTTCAGTAACCTTCCGATTCCAGCTTGCAGTTAGCCAATCTGGTAATTTTGAAAGTATTTGCCTGTTTTCATTAGTCATTCAAGATTTCTAATGCCTTGATATGGACCATGGCAGCCTCGCAACTACGGAGAAAGTCTGCAAAATCTCTGAGCTCAAAGCTGTCCTTAGATCCTATCTTGGGCCACGATTGAAGCTTGTCTCTATAGGCTTTTGCAATTGTAAATGGATTCCCATATCTCTCCTCCAAAATCTCCCATGCTGCAACATAGGCAGATTTGGTTCCGAGCAGGAAATAACCATCAAGTGCTTTCTTAGCTTGTCCACTAACATATCTCCTTAAGTAGTATATATTTTCTTTGTCTTGGATGTTCTTCTGGTCAATCAGTATTTCAAATGAAAGTTTCCAGTCATTGTATTTCAATGCATCCCCACTGAATACTGAAGGTTCAGGAACTGGAATTCTGTTGGCAGTTAAGGCACCAGCTAGCACCTTAACAAGCTCTGCTGTACTTTCACTTGAGGAAGTAGTGACAACCTGTCGTTGAGGACTTGTGGGAGCAGGCACTGGGTTACTTACCAGATCCCTCTCTAGCACGTATTTCCATTCTTCTTTAATGGACTCTTCTTGGTCATACACTTGCATTCTTTCTCGTGCTGCATTGAAATCTTTTACTGCTTCCAACTTGTATAAAACTCCCCCATTACTTGGACTATTCCTTGCACCCCCTAGCATAAGCCCGAATGGTTTCAACTACATTGCAGCACTAACGTGCACTTGTTGTCATAACGAGATCGCCACACCAGTAGTGATCGGACAATCGGGAGTGTTGTGGACATGTGTGTGTGCATGAAAATGTAAGTGCATATATTCTTGCCTAGTTTTGTTATTGGTGGTTTAATGTTCATAATACAGAGCTTACTCTGCAATAGAGGCAGTTAGCAATAACCGCTAACTTTGCTTTGCTGACTATGGGACAGCACGAGGTGCGGCCGCACCAGGCACGCTCCCTCACATTGCATAATGAACAATGTAACGCCAAGTTGATGCAGGGGCAGGCCCGGACTGGCCATCGGGAGCACCGGGAGGTTTCCCGATGGCCTGGCCTGCTAAGTGGCCTGCTGGCCTGAGGATTTTTGCTATGTATGTATTGTGAACGCAACGCTGCGCAAATGTGCGTCTGACTCTGCCTCACAGAGGGTGACTGGCTGTCTACATCATGTGGCCTGCCCACATGGCCACTTTCATACAGACCATACACTAATGCCCTCGATTGGTCTCTGTGTGTCATTCAAGCTCGGGAGGGTGTGTGTGTGTATGTGTGGCGCAAGTGAGCAAGAGAGAGAAAGCGCGCGCATCGGTTACGTGTAGGCTATTGTTGTTGTTAGCATCTGGTGCTAGCTAGCTGCGCTAATGGATATAAGGAGCTGTTTCAACAACAAGGTGGAGGAGAGTCCTCTCCTGTCAGACTGAGAGGCTGATAACTACAGCTCAGGTGAGGTAAAGGACTCTGCTGAGTGTTTAGATAGTTCACTTAGTGGGTCTCACGGTTTGGTCACCATTCATGTAAACACATATTTCCATTTGAAGGGAGAGTGATTAGTAAAATATGCATGAATAATAATAAAAAAACGTTAACTAGGTGAAAAAATGTAAGATAAACTTAAAAAACTTGTTGAGAGCTAAAACTAGTCTTTGCTGCTGCCTCAAAGAGGAGAAGGGGGAGACAGGTGAGGCTGGTTCAGGAGCCCAGACACACTCACAACTATAAATGAACCAAAAATAAATAAATAAACAAGTTTCAATGTTTTATCATATTGGATATGGTATGTTATTGGTTATGGCCATGTTATTATGATGTTATGATTATTTAAATGTATAGAGTTCTGTTTCATGTGGGTGTAGTCTCTCTCTTTATTTCCCCCTCAAAGTGAACCAGATTGATGCATTTAAAGGTGGGGTAGGTACGTTTGAGAAACCGGCTCAAGATACACTTTTTGTTATATTCCATGGAATGCTCTTAACATCTCGATAGCAATGAATATCTGAAGTGCTTTGACAAAAAATCCATTAAAAAATATCATCTGTGGAAGCCGTGGCGCTGTAAAAAGCACGACCAATCATCTGAGCCGGCCCGGCTAAAGTAACTGGAGGGCCTACCTGCCTGTCAGCCTTCCATCTGTGCACACACTTATCTCGTGCCCTCATTGGTCATGTGAGCGTTCGTGTGTGTTGGAGGAGGGGCTCTGTGAGGAAGTGGCAGATTTGTTCCGGTTGTGTATTTTCAAATTCTAGTGCACTCCAGCTGGTTTCTCCAAAATGACCTACCCCAACTTTAAGTCCAACATTTAAAAAAAAAAATCTTACCGGGGGAGAATACCCCCGGACCCCCCTATAGGATTTGAGGTCCACTCCCACTTAAAATATGTTCACATGAATAGGTTCCTAAATAGATTTGCACATTTGTTTAAATAGTAACCCATCTCCATGTTTATTTTTTGGAAGTAGATTTAGAGGGCTATAACTACGGGCAGCAACGCTGTAAATATTGACAAATAAATCCAGCAAAATGGCACAAAAAACTGGTAGTGGCCTGGCTGGGTGTATAATTCCCGGCCTGACTTATTGTCCCAGTCCGGCCCTGTGCAGGGGCCAAATGTATGCAGTGTTCTTTATATTGTAGTCATTATAGAGACTTCATTGTGTGCATTCCTGTATGTTGTTCATGTGTGATGGTTTGTAATAGTTAATTACTTTATGTAATAACGTGTCACTTCAATCGCCATTCTGTTGCGGCCTTTGGCCAATAGAGGGCAGCATAGGCCATCTAATTGTGCCATTTCTTTGTCTGCCCGGTCACTAGTCATTGTCCCTCTGTATTACATGTTTGTTCATACCTGTTTATCTTTATGTTACAGTTACCACACCCATTCACACACCCATCCAACTACCATTGCATGTAAAATGTACTACCCTGGAAATCAATAAAGTAGTTAAACTGGAACAGCCTGTGGAAACCCATTCTTCCTTGCACGTCCGTCGCCAACACCTTCTGACAGAGGACAGGAAAATCTAGCTGCAGCACGACCTGTATACTTTTGCACGCCGTGTTCCCAACACAACTGCTGTATTTTTCTCCGTTTGTCATCCAGAGTCTGTTGTAGAGCTACATGCTCTTCTAGACAAGCTTTAATTTTAGCTTCCTCTTCCTCTCTTTCTGAACGATGTCTTAACTCTTCTGCTTCTCTTTCTAAACAATGCCCAATCTTTCTTTTCTCCTTCTGAAACCTTTCCATCCAGGAGACTTGAGGCTCTGATGATGACAAACTTAGAAATCTCTGCACACAGATCCACTCTTCGACGCATGTCCTGGTCTGGAGTTGAGATTGTACGCAGATCCTCATAAACATGTCGGACATCTTCTGACAAACTTGTGACATCATGAATTATGTCATTAAGCAAATCTTCAGATAAAGACTCTGTTGTTTGAGATAATGGCCGCTTAGCTGTTTTCACTTGTGTTCTCCATTTCTCATAATTGTAGTTGAACTTTTGTAGGAGCGTTTTCATTTGTTCTTCTTGCATTTCTCTACCCCTTTCTGTAGGAGAAACACCCTCCCGGCTTCGTGCCCTGGCCGGGAGGGTGTGCTGCGTTGGGGCGGGGGACTTCCCCCACTCTGCGTGTCTCTTCCTTCCCGGGCCGGCCGATATGAAGCGTCACCAAGACGCACCGTCCAGGGGTCGCAAGGATCCCGCAGCGGGGTGGAGGTTCCCAGCTGGAACCTTCCCACCTCCGCCGTGGTACACCCGGCAAACACGGTTGTTTCTCGAACCTTCCACTGTTGTCTAGCGGGTGTAACTAAAATACATGATGTCGTATTTATATATAAATAAATAAATATATATAAGTGTCCGTACGATTTTATTTTGTATTTGCGTGCATTTCCTGTTCGGAAAGTGGCGCTGCGGCTGTACTGATAGTAACAACAATAGGCCTACAAGGTGTCCGTATTGAAGGAGAAGGTTTGACTTCTCCGCGCAGATCCTATGAGTTTGCTTTAAAAGAAGGAACACTCAAAACAACCAGGACGAGGGTTAAACAATAATCTGTTTTAATTATAAAAGGTAATAATTGTGGCTGTCAGTCGATTAAAATATTTAATCGCGATTAATCGCATGATTGTCCATAGTTAATCGCGATTAATCGCAAATTAATCGCACATTTTTGATCTGTTCTAAATGTACCTTAGAGGAATTTTTTTCAAGTTTTTAATACTCTTATCAACATATGAGTGGACAAATATGCTTTATATGTATGTTTATTATCATTTGAACAATGACAAATATGCTCATGAATATTAAACACAACAACCTCTGAACATTACAAATATTCGCCTTAATTCAACCTGGAACCTCTCATACAATAATACAATACAAATGGTGTGTGTGTGTGATGGATCGTTGGAGCTTTGTGCAACTCGAGGCATATGCTCGAACGGGAGCTGCCTGGACGCTGCAATCATGTTGCGTGCACTATCAGAGCCTGAGTGTGCTGACTTTTCGTACAATGTCCCACTGTCTGGCTTCCTGCATAAAGTCAAGTGCTCGGCGCAGTTGTCGGCGAAATGTCGCTCCTCTGTTTTCATTTAAACGGCTCCTTATATCCGTTAGCGTAGCTAGCTAGCACCAGATGCTAACAACAACAATGCACCTAAGGTCTCGCTCGAGCGACACATACACACACCCTCCCGGTCCTCCTGATGGCCAGTCGGTGCCTGCCGGTGAGCGTGGAAGTGTGGTCTGCTGCCGCAAGCAGGCAGCAGGAGCGGGGCTGTCACCATCAGCTTGTAGATGGTATTTTAAACTCGATGCTATCGGAAACTACGGGGCGGCCGAGGGAAAAAATACACATGCGTTAATCGCGTTAAAATAATTAGTGGCGTTGAAGATGAACAGGCTTTCATACCAACACACACAGGAAGGGGTGGAGTTAACTCAGCCTCCACACACACATCCCCCCACATTCCAGAGATTTCATCTCTCATATCTCCAACTTCTGGTTACACAGACTGCTTATTATTAATACAAAGTAATTAAACCAAGACATATACTATTCAAGATATGTAGACTTCCCTGAAACATGACCTGCTAGAGATCTTAACCTCTTAAGCCCGGCCCCCCAGATACCGGGGGAAAAACGCGTCACTGCAGGAGACAGCGTCTGGGGGCTTCTTAATATTTAAAAACCTATGAATGTCTTATACTCAAATAACGGGAAAAAACTCAGCAACCTGAAGATATGAGCCATTTTTACCGAAACAAAACACAAGTCTCACAAGAAGCATTACCATTAGCCCTTAGTGAAAACAGGCTGATGCTACTTCCGGTGCTAACTAGCAAAAACGATCTTTAAAACTTAATATGTTCTGCACAAACTACATATCAGCTGAAAGCTGATACTCCACAGATTATTTTGATATAAGTATCATCACTGTAGGACACAAACTCAATGAGCTATCAGCCAGAACAGAGCAAGAAAACAACAACAGTGTTCTAAACCAAAACAATAATTATGTCTTACCGTTTCTGTTTTGTGATCAAAAGTCGTGTTCAAGGGAATAAAAACGCTGCTCAAGGTTAATCCAATGTCTCTTTGTCACTTTAGAATTGTTGTTGATAATCCATCATTACATTCATGGCCGCAGAGTAGGTAAAACGTTTTGCAGTCCGGGGCTCAGGGTGTCTAATGTGCTGTTTACGCAAGCCTCTCTCTCCTTGATGTAAATTAAAAGCGGGATTTACTAGCTCTCCCTCCATTCTATTGGCTCTAAAGTTTCAAAAAAGGTGTCAATCACCCAAATCGACCAATGGGTTCCAGAGATAGGATCCTGCGTAGTATGAATAATGCCAGCAGCGGCTGCTTTACGCACAGACTAGCAGCAGAGTCAGGTGCACAACCGCTCCAGCTCAGCAGCAACGAACACAGCAAAGCGACAACACAGAGACAACAGCAGGCAACAGAACAGTCAGACAACAATCAGACCTTGATTATGAACTTCAGGAAAGGTATGTACTCTCTCTGTTTGTATCTATTAGTTGTGTATTTGATGTAATCTATAGTAATTCCACACTCGTAAAATACAACATGGACGCCGCTTTGTTGTTGTCGTAGCGTTATCGTTCCGTGAGAAACTAAAACAATGGGAACATCATGCTGGTGAACGTATAAATAGATTAATTATATTTCGTGACTATAACACGGCAGTATATAAATAAAGCTGTATTGTATATCAACCCAGTATATATATATATACTGTTATTCCACACACGCCAAATGGATTCTGTTTTGTAGTTCGACAGACATTGTTCTATGAGAAAAGAAAACAATGGTAACATCGTGTTGCTGAGCACTTATCAATAGATAATTGTATTTCGTGACTATAACACGGCAGTATATAAGTAAAGCTGTATTGTATATCAACCTTGTCTATATACATATACTGTTATTCCACACGTCAAATGGATTCTGTTTTGTAGTTCTACAGACATTGTTCTGTGAGAAACGAAAACAATGGTAACATCGTGTTGGTGAACACTTATCAATAGATAATTGTATTTCGTGACTATAACACGGCAGTATATAAATAAAGCTGTATTGTATATCAACCCAGTATATACTGTTATTTCACACACGCCAAATGGATGCTGTTTTGTAGTTCTACAGACATTGACTATTAGCAGTTTATAAATAAAGCTGTATTGTATATCAGTCTATATATATATATATATACTGTTATTTCACACAGGCTAAATGGAGGAATTATTTCTGATTTGAGTTACATTTTTGATAGAATAAGCCAGTGAAGTAATCAAAGTAATTGTTTTTTCCACATTTTGTTTTCACAGTGATGAGGACGAGTATCAAATGAGCCATCAACATCTGCCTCATCCGAGCTACGACGTGCATCAGATCAGCATACAGTTGCCCCAGAGCCATCAACATCCAAGCTACGCCGCCGGACGTCTGCACCAGTACTAACTCAGCCTCCCTCTGCATCTTCTGATTCAGTGGACAGACTGTCAGGAGAAAAGTGAAACGGGCTAGTGTGTGGCAGACTAAGATTGTTACCGTTCCTGGCGCTGTGGTGGACTACAACAGAAGCATGGGCTGCGTGGATGTGTCCGATGCTTTGATTGGGTACTACAGCGTTCACCACAAAACCATGAAATGGTACAAGACTTGTTTTTACCATTTTCTGGACACTGCAGTGGTGAACAGCTTCCTTCTCCACAAGGAGCTGCACAAGATGAGGGGTGACCCCGGCAGGATGAAGCCACACACCCAGAAGTCCTTCAGGGAGCAGCTTGCTGCAGACACGAGGGGTGAAGTCCCTGCAGCAGCCGCACCACCATTCCCCCCATCATCACTCGTATGCATTCCCAAGTATTATGGGGAAGATGCCACCGCGCTCAGGAGGTGCTCACAACGGTGAAGACCTATCTACTGCACTAAGTGCCTGGTGCCTCAATTCAAAAACACTAAACACATTCAGGTTGTGGACATTTTTTCTTTTTTGCCAGTGTTTACAAAAAAAATGCTTGTGGTGTTATTTCGGTTTTTTAGTGTTATTTTTTTAAAATAAATCTGCTCCTGTTGGAGACAAATTTATCCTGTGTTTCCTAATTTTTATTGTGTAAGTAAACCTTCCTATAAGTGTTAGTCGGGTGATAAACATGTAAGGACTGTGGCAAAGTCCACACACACACACACACACACACACACACACACACACACACACACACACACACACACACACACACCATTTACATACAAAAAAAAAAGAAATGTAATTTATAAAAACACTTGTATTTATGGAATGATTACCTATAGTGATAATAAAATTATATTTACAGTATGGTACCTGAAAAAGGTCAAATGGCACTGATGGTATCCAAATGTGCCAAAATGTGCCCAAAGGCTACTTTTTGCTAAACCTCTCTAAAAAGGTCAAATTTAACTTGTTTTGCATCAATCTTGATACAGGGTACTTATTATATGTTCTACTTTGGATTCCTAAAGCTTTTAGTCTACCACACCATAATTCAAGGGTGGTTTTCACTATAAGTAATGGGTTTTTTTTAGGCGGAGTTAAGAATTTACCTTTTTTTACTATGTACCATCTGAATTTACTCTGACACAGAAACATCTATATTTATTCTGACACTTCTACATCCAACTCACAGATGTAACCTTACTTTGATAAAAGAAATTATTCATATAACCCTTTTAGAAGTTAAGTTATAGTCATTTGTTTTGGGCATAGCATTTTCGAGCCTGAAACCTGAAAAACAGGCTCAGGGTTTAAGAGGTTAAGCAGAATATACTCTCATATACCTAACCTAGCCCCCTGTCCTGCATACCTACACCTCCCCCACAGAGCAATAAAACCCTGTTTACTCCAACCAGCCCAGAATGGTTGTAGCCATTTTAGTCCTCACATTTATGAAAGGATAAAACAGAGAAATCAATATAAAACACAAACACAGGTATTGTTTGAACAGTATTCACTTAACTGCTACTATTGATAATTACCAGAGAAACTCAAGGGACCTCTTTTAATATCTGGAAATTGCAACAAGACTTTCTGCCATTTCAAATGTAACACACTTCTTAAATATCAGATGATAATAATCTTCAGTATATATCTATATATATATATAAATATATACATATGTATATAATAAGTGTCACGATCCGATTTTATATTTGCGTGCATTTCTTGTTTGGAAAGTTACACTGTACTGGTAGTGGTGATTTTATTTTGGAATTCTTAGCGTGCATTTCCTTTCCTGAGAGTGGAGGTGTCCTGAGAGTGGAGGTCTGCACCGGAACTGTCCTGAGAGTGGAGGTCTGCAGGCAGACCTCTCTCAAAATACCTGATTGAAGAGATTTGTTTACTATATGAAGTAGATCTGAGGCCATGCAACGAAAAACATCTTTGAAAAATCCTGTTGGCAGGAGGAGGATTTCAGAAGTTGAATAATGTCCTCTAGGTTGTTATCATTAATCTGATGGAATTGTGTCATGGTGTTTGAATTGATATTAGGTGGACATAGGGACAACACATTTACTGTACCTGATGCAGAGGCACTGACTGCTTGTCTGATTTTCTGAATTTTGTCAGTGAAAAAGGAGGCAAAATCATTGCATGCCCTGGTGGATAGAAATTCAGAGGCTACTGACACTGGGGGGTTAGTTAGTCTGTCGACGGTAGCAAACAAGGCACGTGCATTGTTTTTGGTAATGATGTCAGAGAAGAAAGACTGTCGTGCGTTTTTCAATTCCAAATTATAAAGGCCAAGTCTCTCTTTATAGATTTCAAAGTGAACCTGGAGATTTGTTTTTCGCCACCTACGTTCAGCTTTTCGACACTCTCTTTTTTCTGCTCTCACGGTCATGGCCTTTCTCCATGGAGATATTTTCTTCCCAGTCACTTCCTTTACCTTAGTTGGAGCAATGGCATCTATAACATTTTTCATTTTTGAATTAAAATGATGTACTAGCTCATTTACTGAGATGTTAGCAGGGGCAAGTGTGGAAGAAAAATTCAGATGATAATAATCTTCAATCCCCCCTTTTTATCTAATTCTCAAGAGATAAACTTACACAAGGCATTTTGAAACATATCTACTATCATTATTTTCTACTGTGTCTGTCCCCCAATATTGTATAAATCTATCAGAAACTGAGACCCAAAGTACTTGAAATCTTTGGGAACAGGACATCACTTTCCATGGCAGTGAAGGAACCATGAGGGGGCAGCTGAGTGCTAAGAAGCAGTCTCCTGGTGGTGAGTCATCCACTTTGTCCTGATGACCTTCAGCCAGACGAACTCCGCTGTGTCAGCCTCCTGCGTCTCGGGTCCCCCTTTTGGCTTCAGCAACCTGTGTGGAGAAATCTGATACAAATCCCTCAAGCCTACGCTCAGGGCTCCGGGGCCCTCGGCTGTTTGACCCACCACTGCGTAGGCCGCTTGGAGCCTGTTGGTGGGGTGTCTTAAAACAACAGACGTCTGTGAACAGGTTTTCTAAATTAATAGTGCAGCTTCAGAATCTTAATACTTGGACTGTGCCAACTAAATAAGAACCCCAACATCTTTAGGTAAACTAAATAACATATTTCAATAGCTCTGAATTTCTGACAAGCATCTGTGTTTATTTTTAAATGAAATCCTTGAGATCCCATTAAAAATCTAAATATGATTTGAACTGCTAATGTTTCTGGTAAAGAAACACACTAATCTTATGGATTCAAAAACAACCAAAATCACAATACTAACAAAGTGAATGATTTCCTGGGGATACTGCTTTTACCTGTCAGTGCTTAGATATTATCCCGCTGAAAAAATTAATACAGAATTCCAACAAACTGTCATCAAATGTCTTTCTATTATACATTTAGATGAAATGTATATCCCCATAATGACCTAAACAATAAAGTCTATGGCTTTTACTTCTTTACCAGGCTAGTTACATGATGTTGTTTAAATTAAATTCTGTCTCATTACATTACTATGTTTTAGCTTTAACTGTAAATATGTTCTTTCTACATTTCAAACCTCAGTTACTTTAATACCTGTTGAAACATTAGTTGAAACATTACTCACAGGTCAACTTCTTCAGTATTCTATTCTGGACTTACATCTCTCTGGTAGCCCCTTGGCCACTGATTCTTTATCTGTGTTACCTGCTATAACTCAATCAATATTAGAAACATGTCAACATTCATCAAACAGTATCTTATCCCCAGATATGGAGCAGGTCAATTCTAAAACTGTCAATCAATGGTCAGATTGAACAATCGAGTTGGGGCAGCAGGTTCCTTTCAGTCCCTAAATGAAAAATGTAGATTGTGAAGTTTACACTCCCCCTTTTTACACATGAACTCATGTGTAACCAAAATCCTGTATGGGAAGAAAACCTTCAGGTAATAATGGATTATAAGAAAATACCAAACATTATTCACAAATGTACATCCATCATTTCCACAGTAAACACCTCAGTGAAATGAAGTGTTTCTCTCAAAGAAACAGAATCTTCATGTTTTAGTTTGAGTTTCACATTCTGCAAACTGCCACCTCCTGTGGGAGTGAAATATCATCAAGTAGATTAGAAACGGGTCACATGTGCGGTTTCCCCTTTTGTGGAATGTTAGGAAACCTCTCATTTCCCACAGAGCCCCAGAAATAATGTGTTAGTCCAAAAACATCCTTGATTAGTCATTGTTTTAAATCATGCAGTTGCATTGATCAGATGCAGACATACACTCACACTGTCAGGTTGTAAAGTCAAGTTTGGTCAGGTTCACCTCAGAGTCAGTCATTGACAGTGCCTTCTCAAGTTACCCTGTCGGTCAGGGTCAAAGGTCAGTTGGTCTCAGTCTTTTTGGCCATGTGTCGTGCTCTGCAGAGACTTTGATGTTTCAGCATAGGCCAGTATCCTTTGTCTATAAAAATCTGTATATATGGAGCGCCATCATTTATTAATTCACAATTACAAGTTCAAGCTATCTCTAACTTTTCATTGGAACAGCTGTTTCCCACATTCCCTGAAAAGTGTCTAGGCAAAAAATGTCACTTCCCCATTGTACACCACTGCAGTTCATCAACATATAATCCACATCAAAATGTCCAATAGATCTATTTCAGAAACTTGTGCACACAATTATCTTGAGTCAAACCTCTACTAGGACCTGTGTAGCTCTTCATCGGTCATTATACTCATGTATCTTCAATTCTGGTATACCTAAAAAACAATGTTAACGTCTTTAACCGTGTGTGGAACCCTGGGTGTCCGAACATGTAACAATCACTCCTTCCTCTATCAAGGACCTAAGAACAGAAGTAATTTCATCAATGGTTTGTAGCTGAACTTAGAAATTATCCCTCATGGTAGGTATGTTTTTTACTTTTTAACATCTCTAAATGTCAGTTAATTACTAACTAAATGAATGTCCATTAGGAGGTGGTGACGCTAGTCTTCTAAACTCATAATCTGGTGCCGTGCGCTTCCTGTGAAGCTGCAAGTAAGATTTTAAAACCCACTGCAGGGTGGGTCGAGTGACCCCTCCTCCCTATTGGTCGTCAATAATATGCACCATTACAATGGGTGATTGAAGGCCCCAGATTATTTACCATTTCAGCATCAGCCTTCTTTACTCTAAAATTACTTTTTAAATAGGAATATTTAGAATTGGAACAAATATTCAATCTTCACAAAAGTTCTTAACCAATGTCTATCTAGTGAATAGCCAACATATTTTAAAATGTCAGATGTATAAAAATAAGCCTAAATACTCCCTTACCATCAAAGTCCAAATCTAGACACAAGGTGAACAGTTTTGGTAATGGACAATTTATTCTAAAAACAAAATTGGACTTGTGTCCTTGTTATTTGTTCTTCAAAATACATTAGCAAACACCCTGCGAAGTATTCGCAACATAACTAACCCTCCCTAGGATATGAAATCCATTCATCCCTTTACTAATAGTTAGTTTATATGTCTAGATTATTATGTGTGACCTAATAATCAGATGTCTTGTTTGCCAAACAAGGATATTAAACTTTAATCTTTTCAGTATTCCAGACCATCGTTTAAACAATCAGCCTCCCTTCTCAAACACTAAACCTATTGTTGTACACCACCCTCTGAAAAACTCTTGCACAGTTATGCTGTCAAATCATCGCATCATTTCTTCAGAGTCTGAACAATCTGAGACCAGCCTGTCTCAAGATCTTGTCATAATGTGAACAGTCAGTGATGCGTTGTCCTCTGTAGCTGTAGTCAATTGGATCAATGAAACTCTTGTTTTGCACTGGGATGTCCTGAGGGGGAAGGAACCTCTGGATCAATGTGGTACAATCAGCAGACACATGTTGTCCTCTGCACAGCAGGAATCCCCCAAAACTGCAGTTCCTCTTCACACCACTGTTGCCTTGGCAACGAGGTACAAGCAAAATGTCAAACCCTCCTCAGAGATGCGTTCTTTGCACAGTTCTTCTGTTTCTGTAGTGAGCAACTCTTCACCAACACACTGATTCAGAGTACAACCCAAAGGTGGCGCACAACTATCCAGTTCCGCTGTAATCACAATAAATCAGCAACTGGAGAAAAACTCAATTTAAATCTCTTCCCCAAAGAGTTACAAAATAAAACGGCTGAGTGTCTATATGGTCAGGAATGCTGAAACATGTGAATGTTAAAACAAACCAATGGCAGTAGTCTACCCAGATTCTTTACTTCATTAAAAGTAGTAAAACCACATTGTAAAATCTCTTTTGTCTAGTTGAAGTCCTGCTTCTAAAATTCTAGTCAGGAAAAAATAAAATAAACTTCATCTTTAAAATCTTCTTTAATTTGAAACCAAACAATGTCTTACTTCTCCACCATGATCCTATTTCTACATCAAAGTCCATACAAACTGATGATTTATCTTTAAAAACCATGAGGAATGACAGTTCTCACAAAACACTATTCTTCCTTACTTCAGTTCTAAATCAAATGAGCCAAACAGGGAAACCCCCTTTAACCACTTGCTTATTCTATTCTTTTTGAAATTGTTCATCTAAGTTGTGTTACAAGCAGGTTAGATCTGTAACAAAATACAAAACTAACTGTATTTAGCGCTATAATTGAAAAACAAGTAATCTGATCACAGTTAATGAATATATATTTTTGAACACTTATTATTGGTGGAAAGGTTTCCTCACAAAATGTAATCTCCATTTCTAAAGCTAAAACCTAAAGAAATCATCACGGAACAGTTTTTCTGTCCTTATCACTTAATTGTTTCAATACAAACTAAAAAGCATTTTGAAAACTCCCACTCTTGAGAACATCTCAACACTTTATTCCATCTGAGCACGAGTGTTTGACAGACACGCCCTATTAATCCAAAACGGTATTTAATGGTATCAATTGTGAACTTCCTTAATATGAATTGTAAATGCAACGTATGTTCTCTTTAGAACACAGATAGGACAGTAGCTGCTGAAACTGGTTAATAGCAGTTTTCTGTCAACCTAGATAAGCATGTTGTTCTTATATCTAGTAAATATATTTTTATTTCATGTTTACTCACAAAACAATATAACAATATTCAGAATAGCAGTTCAATCAGGAGAGACATGATGTATGGAATACATATTTATTATCAATGGAACATAATGATGACAGTTCATCACAAATGAATGAATGTTGTTTTGGCGATTAGGCCCAAGTTTTAGTAGGATATCAATCGGGAAGGGAAGAACCATTTCCGATGAACCCCCCTGGGTCTAGACACTGGTGGTGGTTATAAGTGGTTAGGTCCGGTTGGAAGGGAGAAGGTTAAGCTTGGCCCTGAGTTGGAAGCAGGAGGCGAAGGGGTGGAGGAGGGTTGCGCGTTGACACCTGGAAGACAGCTGATAGAACAGGGGAGAGCATATATAGAGGGGTTAACAGGTGCGATGATTAGCCCTGTAATGAAGGGGCGTGATAGGTTTAGCTGAGGAGAGGCGCTCCCTGTCATTTAGATGCAGGGAGCAAGTATTGCCATGACGCGCAATACGGAGTGTTAGGTCTTCCTGTCTGAACTTGCGCTAAGCTTCATTTCAATCAGGAGAGACATGATGTATGGAATACATATTTATTATCGGTCACATTATATCAATGGAACATAATGATGACAGTTCATCACAAATGAATGAATGTTGTTTTGGCGATTAGGCCCAAGTTTTAGTAGGATATCAATCGGGAAGGGAAGAACCATTTCCGATGAACCCCCAAAAGAATGCAGGATGAAGTACTGAATGTGAATCTTACCTTGCGGGATGCGGCGGAAATCTATGGATGAAAAGGAGGTTAATACATGTGAGGATATAAGCGACTGATGCCTCCCGGGCATCCTTCCTGGACGTACAGGGCTTCCCGGCCGTACGGGGCATCCCGGACAGACGGGGCAACCCGGAGGGGGCTTCCTGGACATACAGGGCGTCCCGGAAGTACGGGGCATCCCGGAGGGGGCATCCTGGCCGTACAGGGCGTCCCGGACGTACGGGGCATCCCGGGTGAGCGGGGACTACCCGGACGCACCGAGCGACCCGACCAGTGCCCCGGGTGCCCGGAACGTGCGAGGCTTCCCGAATGTGCGGGGTAACCTGACTTTAGCAGGGAAACATAATACGGACCGGAGGTTTCACGACCCGGACATACGGGGCTTCCCGGAAGAACGGGGCATCCTGGACATACAGGGCAACCCGGACATACGGGGCTTCCTGGCCGTACAGGGCATCCTGGATCGTACAGGGCATCCACACAGGGCTTCCCGGACGTACGGGGCATCCCGGAGGGGGCATCCTGGCCGTACAGGGCGTCCCGGACGTACGGGGCATCCCGGGTGAGCGGGGACTACCCGGACGCACCGAGCGACCCGACCAGTGCCCCGGGTGCCCGGAACGTGCGAGGCTTCCCGAACATTTTTTGCGGGGCAACCTGCAACCTGGCAACCAGGGACACATTATACAACCCGAAGGTTTTACAGCCTGGACATGCAGGTTTAAATAACAGAATTGAACATGAGCCGTAGGGCAACATACGTGCTGACATGCTAAGAACCACCACCAGTTATATGCATACGTACCAATTTGTTTAAGGTTGGAGAGACCTTTGGATAGCCAGCACGGCATTGAGGTCAGGGCGGATGTAGGATGAGAAAGCGGAGGAGGACCACCGTCCGAGTTGTTGCAGGGATGAGGACGAGACGCCTTGATTGGCAGCGGAAGTAGCTGCGCCTATTCTGAAGGAGTGCCCCGTGTGTAGAAGGGGTGATAACCCGGATTTAATGAGGACTTGTTTTAAATAGATGTTGAACTGTCTTTGTGTTAAAGGAAAATTCCCTGAGATGAGGAATAATGGCGAGAGGGGGTTCGAGGTAGGTCTAAGCCGTAGAAACTTGATCATGGCTTTATAAGGGCAGAATTGAGAATCGATGCGGGCGGCGATGACGGAGCAGGCGCCGCCGCATTTGGAGTGTTTAAGATATAAACTAAGATGGCTGGCGTGAAAGGATAAGTCAGAAAAGCTGACGTCTCTATTGGAATTGAAAGTGAGGGAAGCGGTGGTAAATTCGCCTGGTCTAAGAAAGGCATAAAAAGCTAGGAGAAATAGAGCGTCGAGTAGTGCATCGATGTAAGGGGAGAATACCCCGCTTCTAAGCTTGGAGAGCATGAGGTGTAAAGTGGAGAGTGTAATAGGGCGTCTCCGGTCTGAAACGGGGGGGTAAGTTTTAATGAGACCTTTGAGGACGAGTTTGACAGACTGGTTTGTGAACAGGCTGGGAAAGCCGGGATCGGAACAGCGAACGTTAAACTGGATTCCCGCTAAGAGGCCCCGGATGTATTGAGGTTTGAGGTGGCGATCAGTGGCGCAGTAGCACATGAAGGCACACACGGTGGAGATGAGAACGGGTTTAAGAGTGATGCCTAAGGAAAAGCAAAACATCGCAAACGTTCTCCAAGCGAAATCGTATGTTTTAAGGGTGGAAGTGGCTAAGCCTTTCCTCATGAAGAATCTGGCTGATTCGAGGTGCCTTTCTAGGGGGCTACTATCTAGGAGAGAGAGAGGAGGTGCAGGGGAGGAATCTTGACGGGTTGAGCGCTGGCTCCTGGGCAGAGATTCCGGAACTTCTGAAATTGGAAGCGAGAGAGGGAATCAGCCACTGGGTTAAGGTGGCCGGGAACGTGACGTGCGGAGATGAGGAAATTGTGGGTGATGGAAGACCACGTGATGCTTCTCATGAACGGCATGATGTCACGGCACGGGGAGCGTGCTTTGTTAATAATCCCGACCACTGATTGGTTGTCGCAGAGTACTGAGATCCGCTTCCGGGGCCAGAGGTGCCCCCACACGTGGCAGGCAACAGCGATCGGAAAGATCTCATGCAGAGCGGAGGAAGAGGCATGGCTGGGAAATGTCGGAGGCCACGAGCCTGCGAACCACTCTCCCTGAAAAAACCCCCCAAAACCCACGGATGGGGCAGCGTCCGTGAAGAATCTCATGGAGTCGGAGGAGTACACGAGGTCGTCGTAGAAGAAGGTGACGCCATTCCAGTGTGCGAGCAGGAGGGACCAAAATCGTAGGTCAGAGCGGCAGCCTTCGTCTAGGAAGACGTGGTCATGGAGGTTTTCTGCAGCCGACGCTGTATCCAGGAGCCGGGAGATAAAAGAGCGCCCCTGAGGGATGATACGCATGGCGAAATTGAGGTGCCCGAGCAAGGAGAGAAGCTGCTGCTTGGTGATAACTTGTTGCTCGCAGAAGGCTTTTGAGATGTCGCGAATGCGCTGCAGTTTGTCCGTGGGGAGAGATGCTTCCATGTCTACGGAGTCGAGTGTAATGCCTAAAAAGCCCAGGCGTGTGTTGGGGCCTAGCGTTTTCTCTACTGAGAGGGGAACACCTAACTCCTGAAAGCATGTTTGGAGTTTTGCTAAAGAGTCGCCTGAGTTGTCCCGAGGGGGATCTATGAGGAGGAAGTCGTCCAATAAGTGAAGAACGGAGGGGATTCTAACGACGTTCAGGAGGATCCAGCAGAGGGCTTCGGAAAAAGAATTAAAGATACAGGGGCTACTTCTGCACCCGAAGGTTAGGCGGACAGCAAAGTAGAATTTTGATTCCCACCTGATACCGAACATGTGCCACTGAGATGGGTGAATGGGAATTATTTTGAATGCGTCCGTGATATCCGCTTTGGAGAGCCACGCTCCTTGCCCTGCAAATTTGATAAGCTTAATGGCATTATCGACTGAAGCGTAGTGAAGTGAAAAATACTCGGGGGGAATAAGGCTATTGATGCTGCAGAACGGCCCAGCGCGAGGAGCGGACAGATCGAAGATGAGCCTTTTCTTCTCGGAATATTTGCGTGTAGCGACCCCTATTGGGCTTGTTCGGAACACCGGGAACGGAGAGGACTGGAAAGGACCGATTAAATATCCTTTGTTGAGCTCTTTTTTTATGAGCTGAGAGACTATAGTGGGTTCTTTGGCGGCTGACTGCATGTTTTTTGCCACTAGAGTCACTGAGGGGGGAGAGAGAACCCCTACCCTGAACCCTTGAGAGAGCCCTGACAGCAGATAGTCAACGAACACGGGATTTGGGTGAGTCGAAAGTGCAGCTGCTAAATGTGTGGTGTTAATGGGAGTCGATGGGTGATGTTTTAAAAGGTTTTTCCACCACGTTGATTCTGGCGCGGGAAAATGAGCCGGCGCCTGGGGCAGACTGACCTCGGGTGGGCCTCCCTGCACGTACTGCAAATGTGGAGAAAAGTACAATACTGTTGAGAACACACGTTCTCGTTAAAAGCACCGCAAATCTTCGTGTCCCTTTGCCTAATCACCTGACGGTTTGTTTTGATGTTCCCAGGATACTGCGTGGGGAAAACGCTAGACCCGGAGAGAGGTACTGAAGGGCAGAGCGGAGAGGTGTGGCCCTGCGCTCCACAGCTAATGCATGAAACTACCTGTTGCCCGCCGGTAGCCATAACGAGCAGCTCGGTATCCAGCACGGACCAGTCCAGGCGGATGTTGCTATGAGCTAAGTGTAGCGCTGCTTTGCTGGAGAAGCTTTTGTGGTATTGATAGAAAACTAGTTTCCCATATTTTAAGTGAAGATCTCCGATCATGGCCAAATAGGCGTCTAATTCCGCTCTCCTTCCAGGGTAAACTGTGCAGAGAACATCGCGGAAAATGCTGAATGCTACCAGAAATTGTCCTATCGAAAGGTCTTTGAGGAGCCGGGGGTCTGCGGATTTAAATACCGCAGTAATGCTTCCTCCCGTGGCGATGGCTTTGTCGCACTCCGGGGAAGGCAGGATGAGGCTGACCAAATTGATGTCTTTCCCGTCAAGGATTTTTGCCCTGAGCCGTGAGGAGATGTTAGCGGCTTGGGGGATATAGGGCCTACCTGAGAGAGGAGCCGGGAGGGCGGAAGTCAGGGTGTAAACGGGAGCTATCGCGCCGGTTGTAAAATCCTGGCCCGGCGGGGCCGCCAGAGAGGTTGAAGCTCCGGCCTGATTTTTCTCCATGGACTGGAGGCGAGCGCCTATTAATAGCATGGAGCTTGCCAAAGATTGCAGCGTATTGGCTAGTCTACTGTCGAACGGGGGCTGAGTGCCGGAGCTCCCGGGCTGAGCGGTGCTGGGCTGCTGAGCCCCGCTGGAGTGAACCTGGAGAGTGTGGGATTTTTTGGCCGGGCGAGCTCCTGGAGGACTCGCTTTTTTAAGCCTTTTGCCCCCGCGGCCGCGAGCGCGCCCTCGCCCTCTTCCGGGGGGGCTGGCTGGGGCTGCTGGCCTGGGTTGAGAGACCGCGCCGGAGGCTTGGTCCGCCAGATCACGGAGCTGAGACAGCAGGAGATCTGGGGCTGGGGTGATGCCCTGCTTCTGGAGGTGGGCGATGAGGAATTCTGCTTCTGCTGAGCGAGAGCCGCTGCGGGCGCTCAGACGGGAGCTGGAGCGACGATGAGTTACAGAGTTGGATGCTGCCTCTGAAAGGGTATCGGAGATGGGATCGAGATCCTTCGAAAAAGGTAAGTCCTCTGAAGAGTCTGAATTAGGCATGTTTGAGCGTTTGTTTTGTTTTTTGTATCCAGTGTTTAAAGGTGTAAGAGTATAAACTACCAGCTTTGCGCGTTGACACCTGGAAGACAGCTGATAGAACAGGGGAGAGCATATATAGAGGGGTTAACAGGTGCGATGATTAGCCCTGTAATGAAGGGGCGTGATAGGTTTAGCTGAGGAGAGGCGCTCCCTGTCATTTAGATGCAGGGAGCAAGTATTGCCATGACGCGCAATACGGAGTGTTAGGTCTTCCTGTCTGAACTTGCGCTAAGCTTCATTTAACTTTATACAAGTTGTACTCTCTCTGAACTCTTCAAAACATCTACTTCTCTTGTCTCTCTTTCTCTTTCCTCCCTGTGCCCTGCAGCTGCCTGCTCCTGCCCAAGCTTCCCTCATCAATCACCTCTGTGTTATGCAACAGTGTGAGATGGCTGGAGCAAACCTCGTTTGTGCAGCACCTCTGTCATGCTTAACCATTTAACAGATTCCTTCTGACTGACAAACTTATAAAAACCTCCCTTTTACTTTCTACTCTTTCTTCATAAACTTAAAAACACAATTAATGTCTACTAATGATATTACAAAAACTCCCTCTAATAACCGTTTCATCCATTGTGACATATTTACCCAAACTAAGTTTTTCAACACCTACATGTTTCCAGCATCGCATATTTCACACACTATGAAAGAACCTCCCTGTACTTAAAAATCCCACTGCTTGGTCAGAACAATAGTAAACCTGCAGAGCACACTAATCCGATCACAGTAATGTAATTTGACCCAAGTGTAGGACCATGTCGTTTCTAAAAATGTTAGCAAACACCAAACTACAACTACAACATTTATAGATAAATTGATTTAGCAAAATCAAATGTTATGTAATTCAAAGTGTGACAAAAGAACAATGATTTGTCTTACACATGATTCTGGTCTAACAGAATGACTCCTGACCTCATGGGGTCAAATAACTCAAACATGTGGCCTGAAGAACAAAAGGACCTCTTACTCATTAACCCAATGGACTCTCAGAGATGAGATCTAGCCATGAGGTGGCTGACTTTAAAATGAACTGTGACAAATAAACCACATGTGTGTGGGTACATTATATTTTAGACAATATAACACAAAACAACACTACATTAAGACAATAACCACTCAAATGAGCCTTGGTGAAAAGCATGAAAGACAAAACAACTTAATCTACTCTCATTGTTCGTGTACATCTTTACCCCCACTATTCCACCATCAGTATGCCAACTTGCTGGCCCACTAGCTTAGTTAGCAGTAGTTGAACCTCACTGCAGTAGTTGAACCTCACTGTTGCATGATCAACACAACTCCTAAATAACATTACAATATATATTTCTCACAGTGAGCTCGCCATCCAATGCCCAACAAATTCTCATCTCTCCATGTCCAATCTAGGTGGAATAATCCACTATTATGTTCAATTTGAATCAAACTTTAACCTGCATGTACTTCATATACTCAGCAAACCCCATTCTTACTTCCCCTCAACGTTACTGTATGCAATTAATTCCTCTGAAATATAAGTAAAATTCTCAGTAAATGACGAATACCACGAAATTCACAATGCAATGTTTCTTATTTATTTAAATATCTACGACACATTGATCTATTAATTTTCAATGTTATTCACTCCTTTTTTTAGAGGAAAGCTGTGAAGAAAAAGTGGGGGCTTTCTCGAACCCACGGTATCCTTCCAGCATGACTTCGCATTTCTTTATCTGACTTTTCTCCCTTATCTATTAGTAATTATTCACAGAAAATTATTCCCCGTACAGTCTATCCAGCTTTATGGTGCGATGTTTATTTCAACAGATAATGCGACCTTAGAATGCGCTTCAACACGGCTTTTCAGCGATGTGGCACTCTCATGGAGCCGAAACCCAGGTCAACAGAATCCTTTATCGTCACAGAACAAGAGAACGAGATTCCGTTCGTTTCAAAATGGCTTTTTGAAATTTGCGTATCTCCCCCTTGGATTTATGCTTATAATGCTACTGCAGCTTCCTATGAGACTGAACAGCATTATTCTGTTTTGTCCTGGATGGAATGTTTTAAAAAACCACTGAACTTCCTCGATGGGTTAGCCGTCTCGATTTCTAAAAAAAAACACGGGGCCTTTCACCTTCGTCTTACACTCCTCATCGCTTCACGTGTAGCTAACGAGTCAGTCGTGCGATTCTGAAAAATCCATGAGGTTCCTAACCGTTGCTTTATTACACATTCCAGAGACCACAGTTGTGTCTTAAAGGATATTTCCTTGCTCACAAAGATAACACAAAGATTTCATCTCTCATATCTCCAACTTCTGGTTACACAGACTGCTTATTATTAATACAAAGTAATTAAACCAACACATATACTATTCAAGATATGTAGACTTCCCTGAAACATGACATGCTAGAGATCTTAAGCAGAATATACTCTCATATACCTAGCCCCCTGTCCTGCATACCTACACCTCCCCCACAGAGCAATACAACCCTGTTTACTCCAACCAGCCCAGAATGGTTATAGCCATTTTAGTCCTCACATTTATGAAAGGATAAAACAGAGAAATCAATATAAAACACAAACACAGGTATTGTTTGAACAGTATTCACTTAACTGCTACTATTGATAATTACCAGAGAAACTCAAGGGACCTCTTTTAATATCTGGAAATTGCAACAACACTTTCTGCCATTTCAAATGTAACACACTTCTTAAATATCAGATGATAATAATCTTCAGTATATATCTATATATATATTAGGGCTGTCAGTCGATTAAAATATTTAATCGCGATTAATCGCATGATTGTCCATAGTTAATCGCGATTAATCGCAAATTAATCGCACATTTTTTATCTGTTCTAAATGTACCTTAGAGGAATATTTTTCAAGTTTTTAATACTCTTATCAACATATGAGTGGACAAATATGCTTTATGCTAATGTTTATTATCATTTGAACAATGACAAATATTCTCATGAATATTAAACACAACAACCTGGAACCTCTCATACAATACAAATGGTGTGTGTGTGTGTGTGTGTGTGTGTGTGTGTGTGTGTGTGTGTGTGTGTGTGTGTGTGTGTGTGTGTGTGTGTGTGTGTGTGTGTGTGTGTGTGTGTGTGTGTGTGTGTGTGTGTGTGTGTGTGTGTGTGTGTGTGTGTGTGTGTGTGTGTGTTCGTTCGTTGGAGCTATGTGCAACTCAAGGCATATGCTCGAACGGGAGCTGCCTGGACGCTGCAATCATGTTGCTGCAATCATGAGTGTGCTGACTTCTCATACAATGTCCCGCTGTCTGCTTCCTGCATCAAGTCAAGTGCTCGGCGCAGTTGTGTGGATAGGGCGCTCCTCTGTTTTCATTTAAACAGCTCCTTATATCCGTTAGCGCAGCTAGCTAGCACCAGATGCTAACAACAACAATAGCCGCGTTCACACTGCGGTACGGTAATGCACGTAAGGTCTCTCTCTTGCTCGCTCGGGCCACACAGATACACACCCTCCCGGTCCTCCCGATGGCCAGTCGGTGCCTGCCGGTGAGCGTGGAAGTGTGGTCTGCCACAAGCGGGCGACAGGAGAGGGGCTGTCAGCAGCATCAGCTTGTAGATGGTATTTTAAAGTCGATGCGCTCTGAAACTACGGGGCGGCCGAGGACAAAAAATACACATGCGTTAATCGCGTTAAAATAATTAGTGGCGTTAATTTTTTTTTGCGTTAACGCGTTATTAACGCATTAACTTGACAGCCCTAATATATATATATAGATCAGAGTCCTGCACGGGTCTGATTTTCAAGACCCGCTCCCGCCCCACACCCGCGACGTGCAATACCGAACCCGCCCCGCTACCTGCACATATTGCCAATTAGTTCCGCAACCCGACCCGACCCGTCGGCACAAGATCCGCGACCCGACCCGAACCCGCATAGCCTATATATGAGCAGTGAAAACGTGCAATTATTAACACACGCAGTTGCATATTTGTCTCAAAAAGCGTGGGATGTTGGTTATTTTCTCCATCTAGGAACCAAAAGCCTCCCAGACGCTGGGTTTCGCTCTTGAGGAAGTGTTATTGAAAATGCTGTATTCTCCGCTAGAGAGCTTCACCTCAGCCATTTCGAATGTGGCGCGCACAGCAGCAGATTGATGCGCTGCAGAGGTTATGATTATGCACGGTCCCGCGGGGGAGAGGTCTGAGGATTTAAACATTAAACTAAATTATCATTATTTCAATATATTTATTATGCAACACCCGCGACCCGACCCGCATCATCTTTGTTTTACCCAGAACCGAACCCGGAAAAAAGCGTTTGGAAAAATACCACCCGCGAATCACCTTTTTTGCGGGTCACCCGTCAGGTACCCGCGGGTACCCGACCCGATGCAGGACTCTGATATAGATATATACATATGTATATAATAAGTGTCACGATCCGATTTTATATTTGCGTGCATTTCTTGTTTGGAAAGTTACACTGTACTGATAGTGGTGATTTTATTTTGGAATTCTTAGCGTGCATTTCCTTTCCTGAGAGTGGAGGTGTCCTGAGAGTGGAGGTCTGCACCGGAACTGTCCTGAGAGTGGAGGTCTGCAGGCAGACCTCTCTCAAAATACCTGAGTGAAGAGATTTGTTTACTATATGAAGTAGATCTGAGGCCATGCAACGAAAAACATCTTTGAAAAATCCTGTTGGCAGGAGGAGGATTTCAGAAGTTGAATAATGTCCTCTAGGTTTTTATCATTAATCTGATGGAATTGTGTCATGGTGTTTGAACTGATATTAGGTGGACATAGGGACAACACATTTGCTGTACCTGATGCAGAGGCACTGACTGCTTGTCTGATTTTCTGAATTTTGTCAGTGAAAAAGGAGGCAAAATCATTGCATGCCCTGGTGGATAGAAATTCAGAGGCTACTGACACTGGGGGGTTAGTTAGTCTGTCGACGGTAGCAAACAAGGCACGTGCATTGTTTTTGGTAATGATGTCAGAGAAGAAAGACTGTCGTGCGTTTTTAAATTCCAAATTATAAAGGCCAAGTCTCTCTTTATAGATTTCAAAGTGAACCTGGAGATTTGTTTTTCGCCACCTACGTTCAGCTTTTCGACACTCTTTTTTCTGCTCTCACGGTCATGGCCTTTCGCCATGGAGATATTTTCTTCCCAGTCACTTCCTTTACCTTAGTTGGAGCAATGGCATCTATAACATTTTTAATTTTTGAATTAAAATGATGTACTAGCTCATTTACTGAGATGTTAGCAGGGGCAAGTGTGGAAGAAAAATTCTGACTAAACATTTCCCTAGTATTTTCAGTTAAATATCGCTTTGTGGTTACCTCTTTTTGAACATTATTGTGAACAGAAATAGAGCTCTCAAAGAACACACAGGAATTATCAGAGAGTGCAACATCAGTCACCACAACCTTAGAGATATGCAGACCCTTTGAGATAATTAAGTCCAGAGTGTGCCCCTTATTGTGCGTGGGCTCGGTCACATGCTGAGTCAGTCCATAGTTATCAAGAACACAAAACAGTTCTTTAGCCCCTCTGTCCTGGGGGTTGTCAACATGGATGTTAAAATCACCAACAATGACTAGACGATCAAAGTCAATACACACTATAGACAGCAGTTCAGTAAAGTCATCAAAAAAGCTTGCACAGTATTTGGGTGGTCTATAGATATTTAGGAACAGAGATCGAGAGGAGCCTTTCAGCTGAAGGGCCACATATTCAAAAGAAGCAAAGTTCCCATAAGATGTCTTCCTGCATTGAATGGAATCATTGAACAAAATAGCAACTCCACCTCCTCTCTTATGCATTCTTTCCTGACTCATAAAACTAAAGTTGGGAGGGGTTGATTCGATAAGAACAGCTGCACTGTTATTTTGTTCAATCCAAGTTTCCGTTAAAAACATAAAATCAAGATTGTGCTCAGTGATAAGATCATTGATTAAAAATGTTTTTCCTGCCAGAGACCTGACATTTAATAAAGCTAGTTTAAGTTTTTTAGATACACTATCAGTAAGATTTGTTGTGACAAGCTGTGGCTGACATGGAATCACTGCTAAATTTGATAAACTCACACGAACGTTTGAACACTTCCTGTTTCTAAGCTGAACAGGAAACATTTCAGTCAAGGGGCATCATATGACCAATATAGACAGAAGAGCAACATTTATTTGAACATGTAAGTCAATGATACCATTCCTAGGTGAACTTAACATCTGTATGGAGTCAGATCAGTCTCAATATTAATAAATGCTCACAGAAGGATTCACAAATGTATTTTGCGATGTATATATAAATGACTCTCCACAACAATATCTCTCAATGCACTCACAAATATTTATTGTTGTATATAAATGTACAAAAAATGGGCATTTAAACTGCTTTTTATTAATTCAAAGGCGGCTCTGAATTAATAATCAAATATGTTTCCTTTCTTTACTACTGGATGAAATTACAAAATGTACCCATCATTTTCCTCATGCTAGTATAGCCACATAAAAGTATCAAACCACCATCTACTATTTATTTTTTTCGTGGGGGGGGAACCCCACACCCCCCCTCAAAAATGTCCCCCCCACATTCAGGATGTTTCCTACGCCCATGTGTGGGATGCACCTAAAGTCGTGAAAATGCTGTGCAGTCCCTCGCAAAGCGGTACATCTGGCCACCCTAGCTCCTGTGAATGACAATATATTGCTAAGACTGACTGACAATTCATGTGCTGGTGGTAACACATTTTTAAAAACTATATGCTGTTTTACCATTAAGTAAATATTTGAGTGAAAGTAGCCAGACCTGTACCAAACCCAGATGTTCGCATGTATTGAATTATAATTACAGGACGTCTCCTTATGAAGAAACATTCTATAGCTTGAACCGTGGACGTTCTACATATGTATGGCTTCTCATTAGCAGTAAGTACAATGGACATCTTACTATTTAATGCATGGGTGTTTAACATTTAAAAAAAGGATCAAGGTTTATTTTAGATTAACACTAAAGTGGTTACAGTAAAGTTGGTAACTCGTATATATCTATACTCTGATTGTCATTTCATGTTTAATATTTGTGTTTGTTTCATTTTCAGTTACATGTGGAGGTGTAAAGACTGTGCTGCAGAGGAAGATGTCATTCTTACAATGCTTTGACAAAAAATCATCAGGAAGTAAAAAAAAAACGTCATTCCATTAACTTTTACTGTGGTGCTGCAGGCCCAGGGCCGCCTTAATGCACGGGCTGACCTGGGCTGAAGCCCAGGGGCCTACGGAGATCGGGGGCATATCATGAGCCAATACAAAACAATTATTAAAAAAAAGAATTTGAATTTTTTTTCTTTTTTTCTTTCGCGTGTTTTATTTTAATTTTAAATAAACAAAGTCTTGGCTTTCAGAATATGAAACTTTTATCTAATTTATTTCCAAAATCACACGATAAATACATTTTTGAAGCTTGTAAAGGGAAGAAGACTGCTCTCCCTTTAGAAGCGCCACTCCCCCTCCCTCCGCTGAAATTATGAATGTAAGGCGTATAGTAGTCATAGATAACACGGCAGGGTCCGTTATAGTTTGTTTTCATCTGATTTCAAATAAACAAAGTCTTGGCTTTCAGAATATTAAACTTGCTTCGGCAAATTCAGATGATAAATACAACTTTGAAGCTTGTAACGGCATAATTACAAGCGGAGAACGGAGTAACTTGACGTCACAGCAGGCAGAACAACAGCCGGTGTTTCTCGTGAGTGTTTTCCCCGGGAAACAAACACAATACACACAAACGCAAAAATACACAAACACACACACCGGCCAAGCGCCGTGCAAAAAACAACCTTCAAATAAAAGAAAGTCATCGGAGGAGTTAAAGGAGAGTGACAGGGAGCATGAGAAGAAGAGGGAGAGAAAGTTTCAGCCAGCTTGATCGATGGAGTTGACTTCTATAGAGTGGTGCAGTGACGCGTCCTAAAACCCTTTTATAATCTATCGATTCGATTTATGATTCGAAATTTATAAAAGTAGGGTAAACATGTGGAGATTATCCGGCTGAACAAAACGTGCATTTATTTAACAGAAAGTGCGTTATACAAATAATAATACTCATAATAATAGCAGACATTTTTTAACAATGACCACAATATCATTATTTTAATAAACCAAATATGAACAATTGAGGAAAATGAGGAAGAACTGATTGTTCAAATGTTGTAGTACAAGTAGTAATGTAGTTAGTGCATAAATTACTATTGCAACAAATGTGTTAATTTTCTTCATTATTAGTCGATATTTTTTGGACGAATGCTCTGGGCCAGTGGTTACAATGGTGGGGCCAGTGACAATACAATTCCACCGGCTTTTTACCCTTAATGTCTACCCCTGGACATTATCTGTTGGAGGAGATGGAGAGGACTTTTAAAGTACAACTCACTACCTAGTAATAACCAAACACTTGCATTACAGGTGCTTCTTGTGGTATGAGAACTTGTACTCCAGTTGAATGCACATTCGGCCCTTCATAATATAATTAGAGCCGGGACTCGATTAAAAAAATTAATCTAATTAATTAGAGGCTTTTTAATTAATTAATCGCATTTTTAATCGCATTTTTAATCGCATTTTTAATCGCATTTTTAAAAATCGCATTTTTAAGCACAGGGCCATCTAAGCTAATGTACAGATGGCCCTGAGCCCAATAGAGATTGCCCTGAAAAATGCACGCGGACGAAATGGCACGAAGGGTTTGGGGGGCCTCCGTCCCCCTAGACATTTTTTAATTTTTGCAGGTCTTAGATGCTGTCTGCATTCTCTAGACTGAATTATAAGATGAACCACCACAATATTATATTGTACAATTTCAATTTTATTCTTCATTTCACTTGTTTGTTTGTTCTTGTTTGTGTTTGCTCGCTTGCATGCCCTGCATAGCTTTAAGAAATACTTAAGTTGTTGGTCAAAACACTTTCCATCTGATGAAGGCAAATGCCTTCCCAGATGGAAAAAAGAAGAAAACATTACATTCAGTTATAACTGCCAAAACAAACATTATTTACACTATTATGGCCCCTGTTAAAAATGTTTGTAATGTTAACTACTGTAAATTGGTCGAACGAATGCCTCCTCATCCGGAAGCTGACCGAGCAGACCCGAGCAGCAGTCGAGAGGAGCCGAGCGCATCCGCGAAGCACACGTCAGAGTTCCCGTTAGCCGGCAAATCTAAATATCTTCGGTCAAAATAATTTCCCTTTAGAGCAATACCGCTTCAGTTGCGCCACTTATGTGACAGACAAGAAGAGTATGTGACAGACAAGAATAGTCAACTCTAATGTCTAACACTTAATGTGGAGAAAGAGATGTCCTGTATGGGTTGATTGTGCGTTGATCTGTTGGTAATGCCTCGGGGTTCCGGTGGGCATGTAAACAAATGCATTATGCTGCGCTATACTTTGTGGCCTCATCCAGTTGCATAGCGACACTTATTGTGCAGTTGTCTTTTAATAAGCAGGTAGTCATATCATTAGCTAGAACTAGCTGGATCTGATCGATATGGATATAAACGCAAGTGAAGTCTAATCTGACGGGAGAGAGAGATCAGCTGCTGCTGACGAGTCGAGACTCGACACGCAGCTCTGCATAACCACATGCAGCGGTGAGCGGACAAAACACACACTTCAGGTTAGAATATCACACGTAGCTATTTTAATTACCTCTCAAACTACCTGAACTAGTTATAGATATGTTTAGTTTTACTATCGGGTCACTCATTACTAGATCCGCGAGCTGCATGATACTGGCATAATAGATTGCCCGATCGGGCAACCAGCAGGTGAGGCTTCATTGCCCGAGCTAAATACTAGATGGCCCCGGGCCATCGGGCAGTCCTTAATGTCGAGCCCTTCCCATAAGAAATGTTACCATAGTACCATGGTATATTTACCATGGTACATGTACCATGGTATTTTTGACAGATTGTACCATGGTACATACCATGGTACATTACTATATGTGCTATGGAACAAATACCATGGTACATACCATGGTACATTACTATATGTGACCTGCTCCATCGAAATCAGTCGCATTGACCCGAAGACACATTTTGAGTTGTATACACGGTTGGAAAGAGGAGATTCCTAGCTTTCTAATGATATCAGGATTGTTTTTGTACTCCAAATATTATGCGAAATATGTCACATTATATAATGACTGTCACAGAGTCCTCATTTTGAGAAAAAGGCCTTTAAAGTTTCCTCTTCTCTGGAATCCATCGATCTGATTGGTTATTAGTGGAGCAAATTATCAAAATACTACGGAGGGAAGATATTTTCGTTTGGAGGGGAAGCTCGCGAGTGTGCGTGTATACGTGTGTGTGTTTGTGTATTTTTGCGTTTGTGTGTATTGTGTTTGTTTCCCGGGGAAAACCCTCACGAGAAACACCGGCTGTTGTTGTGCCTGCTGTGGCGTTAAATTACTCCGTTCTCCGCTTGTAATTATGCCGTTACAAGCTTCAAAGTTATATTTATCATCTGAATTTGCCGAAACAAGTTTAATATTCTGAAAGCCAAGACTCTGTTTAATTTAAATCAGATGAAAACAAACTGTAACGGATCCTGCCGTGTTATCTATGATTACTTTACTCTTACGTTCATAATGTCAGCCGGAGGGAGGGGGGCGACGCTGCTGGAAGAGCAGAGTGCGAGTGAGAGGTGCCTGTCTTCGTCCCTTCACAAGCTTCAAAAATGTATTTATCGTGTGATTTTGGAAATAAAAGTTTCATATTCTGAAAGCCAAGACTTGGTTTGTTTAAAATCAAACAAAACACCCGAACCCTGAAAAAATAGTTTTTTACGTAAATCCACGTTTATTCTGAAATGAGCCGTTGCGACTTCCGACTGATTTCGATAGAGCGGGTCACATATGTGCTATGGAACAAATACCATGGTACATACCATGGTACGTACCATGGTACATTACTATATGTGCTATGGAACAAATACCATGGTACTATAAAATATACCATGGTACTATCTGTCAAAAAATACTGTGGTACATGTACCGTGGTAAATATACCATGGTACTATGGTACGAGTACTATGGTAACATTTCATATAGCTGTTGGAGGGCTTGATATCCCACTACCCCTGGCACCATAACAATTACCATGGTAAATACATATGTTCTTGTATTTGTGTCACACCTGTACCAAACTGTAGATACTGTAGAATGTACAATGGTAGGCTATATCAAATAAAAATAATGGACTGAGGCAAATACAAATAATACATGGACTCAACATGTATTAACACGTATTAACATTTTTCATTTAAACTACAGAACATACAATATTGAATGCAAACAAACATAATGGCCTAACGTGGCCGAACAAATTGATTTTTTAAAATGTTTTCCTTTTGAGGATCTTCGCCGAATTGGAGAGTTTCTGGCGTATGTAGCCCTTGATCTCCGCCTCTGTCTTCTCTTTGAAGACAGATTTAACTTCACCTAAAGAGAGAAAGAAATAAAGAAAAGGGGAATTAACAGATGAAGAGACAAATTACAAAAACAGACTGACAGTCAGGTAGACAGCAGGGATGCAAACTCATCAGGTATGAAAAAGGTGACAAGGATCCGAGACCCCCGACCACCACACCCCACGGAAAATCGGCTTTAAATTTAGGAATAACAGATGATGTTAGCAGTCAGAACAACTAAGGCTGCGGCCCCACGAGGACGAAAACGGCTAAACGCATAGGATTAACGCAAACGCAATCGCAAACGGCTTCCGTCCACATGCAATAATTATCTGGATAGTGTCTGCCCACACGAGACCGCTCCGTTTAGCTCCAACCGCTGGAGAAGCTGCAGTACATATGCCGAGCCTGTACGTGGCGCTGTAACTTCCTCCACAAAAGCAGCGAAGAAGCATGGTTGTCCTTCTGTTTATTCTCCGCGGTGGGGGCCGAGGGAACCGGGCAGAGTTTTTCGCCAGCCAGCGTGTATTAAAGTTGAAATCTTCCGGACACAATTATAAAAGTGCCGGTCAAAGGTCTTCTTTGTTATTTATTGAGCTTTAAAACAAATGAATAACGACTCTATATAATATAATGATAAAATACACGGAGCCTCTCTTTTTCCTCCCTCTCTTCAGACAGCGTCAGTGTCTGTCTCATGCAGCAGCTCATCCAGTAATGAGTGACCCGGCCGACAGTAAAAATAAACATTGTTATAACTAGTTTATGGAGTTTGAGAGGTAATTAAAATAGCTAAGGGTGATGATCTGACTTGAAGTGTGTGTTTTGCTGCAGCGGGAGGAGCTGCAGAGGAGCAGAGCTGCGTGTCTCCGTCCTGTCAGATTAGACTTCACTCGCGAGAGAAAGATAAATAATCTGAATTCAGGGTGCAGTTTACTTTGACGCGGGGGTGAGCAGCAGAGGTGGGGAGAGGCGGGGCTATTGCCTCATCATTATTGCTGTAGATGTTGCACAAACAACTGTAGCATGGTCAACAGCGTCCGGAGCACGATAGCAACTCTGCGATCCGCCATTGTTGTTGTTGTTGGTGGCGAAACACTTCAGCACTGGCGCGGGGTAAGCGGAGGTGAGCAGAAGAGGTGGGGAGAGGCGGGGCTATTGCGCAATCACTATCAGTGATCTGAAAATGTCCGTATAGGGCGCACACACGGAGCCGTTTGACCCCCCAGAGAGCTGCGTATGCCTTTCTATCCACCTTGGGACCCGTTGTCGTTTCCTCAGTCGTTTAGTGCCATATTCGGTCGTCCTCGTGGGGCCGAACGGTCTATATGACACTAAACAGTAACGCAAACGACCAAATTCGTCCTCGTGGGGCCCGCAGCCTAAAGCAGCAGGTAATAATAACAGAAACACTAAAGAGTCACATCTAATAGAAATATATAAAAGCATTTATTTTAATTGCAGCAGTTAGTTTATAATTTTGGCAGCACTGTTGAGCATTTTGAAAAAGTATTTTCATGCCTATGTTCAAGGCTTAGTCTTTCTATCTTTATAGCCACTGGTGTTAATTAACTAAATTCATAAACTCAAGTACTATACTTGGGTACAATTTTGAGATACTTGTACTTTACTCAAGTATTTCAATGTTTTGCTACTTTGCAGTTCAGAGGTAAATGGTGTACTTCTACTCCACTACATGTATTTAATCCATTTAGTTACTTTACAGATGTGGATGAATGATGTGAAATATAATCAAGTGTTAAATCAGACTTTAGTTCCACCTGGAGTAAATCCACCAGCTACCCTGCAGTCTACAAAGCCATTCAAACTAGCTGCACCTTTACCAGCTTTGAGAACACTTTCATGATCAATCATTATAAAACATATCATATATATTATTCTGAAATGGACCAATCTGCACAACGACTGCTTTTACTGTCGCTACTTTCACTATATTTTGATAATACTTTTCTACTTTTACTTGAGTAACATTTTGAATGCAGGACTTTTACTGTAACAGAGTATTCTGACACTCTGGTACTTCTACTTACTCAAGTACAATATCTGAGTACTTCTACTTTTACTCAAGCACACGATCTGAGTACTTACGTTAGCAGATAGTGACAATGTTAGTTAGCTAGCTCAACAATTATTTAAATAATATTGCGACAGAAACATTGTTCAGTTCACATCACGCTCTGCCGCTCCGACAGGGAGCTCTGCTCTGAACACCTAAACTGTTCTAACAGCTGTTCACCAGCCGTCCAGTCTGTGCTCCCTCCCCGCCCCCACCACTCTTAACAACGTTAACAGACAGCAGAGCAGTGGGAGCCGGGAGGTCAATCCCAGACCCGTATTGCGCATGCACAGATCTAAGATCCAGTAGAAATGATAAAAAAGTAAAAGTCTGGTGCTTATTGTTCTACTATAATAATAGAGTCAAAGAGTACATGAGAAGGAGAGTGTGTTAATATATTTGACAGTTTGGAGTAAGTCTGTAGATTTGTTTGTGTGTGTGTTTCATGTATAGGCCTCTCATGATAATTAATTTTGTTGGATACATTTTCCCGGAAATTATTGCGATAAATGATAATATTGTCGGCACCGTTGAATGACCATTTTAGACCACTGACATAATGATATAATAATAATTCAAGTACATCCTTTCAAACTGCTAGTCACATCCTCATGTAAATGGAATTTTATGGAGTTCATTTTTATTTATCGTACGATAAGTCAATTAATTGCTTATCGCGACAGGCACACAATAAAACAGTGGAAACAAGCATGTGTTTGACTTTCATTAGTGAATGAAAAGTTGTGCCCTTTATAGTCTGTGTCCAATATTGTGTATTTGTATATATTGTATATATATATATATGCTAAAGTCCCGCTGCTGACACGATAGCAGTCATTTAGTGCGCATATGTGTAATTAAACCCATGATATCAAAATCTCACTCCAGCCAGGTACCCAAAGTTGGCAACCCTGTAATATATAAAAAAAATAACACCATGTGCGTCATGATGGCACAAAACAGCTCGCGGCCACACTAATTACTTACAAACAATCTTCGTGAGTTCAGCAGAAGGAAGGGATGGTCGTGTCTCCCCCCTGCTTGATGCCCCAAGCCCAGTCACGCTGTGAGCAGCCATAAACGCTGTTGTGTACAGACCATGCATCAGGTCGTTGGTGTACTTAGCTGCTGTGGCCTTGTTGCACCGATCTTTTATGGCTTGTTTAATATCCTAAGAACATAAAATAAGTAACACACTGTGTCATATTATCAGGACATGATTTGAAATAGCACTATTGTGTTTCTAAGACAACAATTAAAATCATCCAAATCAACATACTTGATAGTATACCTATTAGACAATATGACACTTACCAGACAGACAGCATCGGTGGAAATCCCACCATCCTCCAAAGGCAGATGTATTGTGGAAGACTGCATATTTAAAATAAAAAACACACAATAATCTTTGTTACTAATAAGAAACTACAGAGAAGATACATAGACATACAGACAGACAGGTACACACACAGACAGAAAATCAGGCAAAGAATGAGAAGCCGGAGCAACATGGCCTTAACGCCTTAACGTGGACTAAAATGGTTAACAAGAAACAATGCCATGACAAAAATAAATATAAATATGGGGAAGGATAATTAAATGTTATGAGTTCTAATATGGATGTTTAAACAATTATGTTTAGGTAATGATTGCACTTCCATCAATTAGTGATCAGTTAAATCAATAATCATCTACTTGATTTAGACAATACTAATAACAATATATAATAGCTGTAATTCATGTGATTACACAACAACCTATCATGTACCTGCAAACTTGGTCCAGCAGTTGAGGTGTGAGCCGTAGATGTTCCTTCCTCTTCTGGTTTTCTCTCTTTAATTGAGTGTGTTCATGAAATAAACAACATTTTAAAAATGACAACACAAAGCTGATTTAAAGACATAGCAGATGTAAACAAGTAACAAAACATACCACGGTCTGAGTGTTGCTCAGTGAGCTGCTGCATTGAGGAAATCATCCTAGGAAGACCTACAAATACAGTGATTATTAGCAATATCTCATTGAATAAAGATGCCTACAGCCAAATTACAGGGGGTAGAATTTACCATCTCAGTTTGGTGTATTGGCATGCTAACATTAGCTAACTAGCCCTAAACAAAGTATATGTATGTAGGGCTGATGGGAATGTCACAAGTTTGTAGGTTATTTTTACATAAAGTGCCAGATGGTGCGTAAGGAAAACTACCAACATTTTCAGGTTTTGATTTACTTTGAGGGATATATGGATATCTGTACAAAAAAAATGCATTACAACCAGCAATTGTAGAGACATTTAACTTAAAACAGAAAAAAAAGCTGGGATTCAACAATTGGAAATTGGATTCGTCCAAGGACCTAAAGGTTCATGGCAATCTATCCAATAGTTGTTAATATGTTGGAATAGCCTCCCAACTGAGATACGGGATTGTCCCACTCTCAATATTTTTAAAGGTTAACTCAAAGAATGGTTGAGAAACAAACAGACGTGCGATCACCGCTAACTGCACTTTAACACAGGGGTATCTCCTCTTGCACTTTGTGCATCTCTTGTATCATCTCTTGCACTTAATATGTCGTTGCTGCTATAGTATATATACTGCCATGTGGTAAATACTTGTGTGTGCTGCTCTTGCTCTTTCTGCATATCATGTATTTATTTTTTGCTATGTTTACAAATGTCATGTTCTTATATGTTGTATGTCAGGGACTACGGATGGAAATTAGCTCAAAGCTAAAATCCGGCATATTTACACTTGAAGCATTATTTGTCTTAAGTGTTCATTAATGTGCATTGTCCCTATTCAAATAAACGATTAAATGAAAAAAATAAAATGTTGATACATTTGAGTCCAGACTGAAGTGGTGGACTAGCTAGCTAACTAACTGGGAGACAAACATTCTGTAAATTGCAAAACAGCTTCATGCTACTACTGTGGCTAAAAAATATATTACTGTTAAATCAACATACCTTCAATGATGCTCAAAGCATTCCTGAGGGAATAATTCTCCCTCTCCAGTGCAGCAACCCTTTCCTCCAACGTCCTCTGGTAACTATATGTGTTCACCTCTTGGGCCTATCAAAAAGCACACCATTAAAAAAAGAAGGTTAGGTTTAAAAGCCAGTGGTGGAAAGTTAGTTCTAAATAAATTTACTTTTTTTATATACGTGTTTTGAGGATTTAGCAGCCAGGTATGTATTGCACAGTTTAGGTACATTTAGGTCACTGCACTTTAGACTTAGTATAAAACAGATACATACCTTCTGAAGATCCTTATATTTTTGGATAATATCTGTGGATGACGATGACTCCGGCCTTGATTTTTTGCTTGGTCTCTCCTGAGAACAGACAACAACATACACAAATATTTGTTTTTGTGTGTGTATCTGCATAAAGTGGTGGTGTTTCGATTTTGAATAACTCACCTCTGACTGTTCCACGTCGTCGTCCTCCTCCAGAAAAGGCCACCTTTTCTTTGCCCTCTTGCCTTTTCCCATCGGCCCGGATTGTTCCAAAGGTTCTTTACCTTCAACCAGCCGGTTCCTCATCTTGAGGAGTGCACCTTTGTCATCTATTGGAAGCAACAAATATATTCAGCCTATTACTTTGTACAATCCATATATATATATATATATAGGGCACATCAACATTTGTATGTGAGTCACATTGTCTGCTTACATGACAATATGTTGGTAATGATAGTCTGTATAGGAAAATATAACATATGGTCATGCTACACCCATTAGTATACTTATGATACTTAGCTGATAATACCTATGTAGCCAGGTGATTTAAACTACATATTAGTGGCAGCTGGTGACAAATATTTTAGGTGGGGCTGTGGAAGATGGAGGGGATGGGGGCATATTTTATACCAGGGGTATGCAACCTTTTTGAAACTGAGAGCTATACCTGAAGGATAATGAACTATGGAGGCCTGCTTTTTTGATATAATCTTTCTGAAGAATATAAGTATATTTTTACTAATTACTGTTTCCAATGGGCGACACTTTCTTAGATAAAAAACACTATTTTTTATTTTTAATAATAACTTTAGAACGGATTATAGAGCGCCTTTCATTTAACAGATCTGAGGACGCTGATTGGCTGAAATGTGCTGCCATATTTTTCGGGTAGCAACGGTCAGCGGTTGGCTGCTGCTGCGCTGGGGTGCTTAATTCCCAGGAGAGAGAGGGCAATGATTCTAATGAAACATATAACGGTTTAGATTTGATATACTAAACAGTATTGTACTTATAAATATAAAACTTTCCATATAGCACCTCTATTGACCAGCCGCCACTGCTATATATTAACAAATAAAACATAGGCATAACAACTGTTAATAATTATAAACTGTACATGTATGATCTATTTAAATATGCCAATTTACCGCCAGTTGATAACACTTTCGCAGTCCAAGCCGTCTTTTTCCCATTGTGGGGCCACCAGACAAGATGCTCCTTGTCCAATTCAGGATCGTACTCTTAAATTTAACCGGCCAACTTCGATTGTATCATTTGTAAATTCATAGAGCCCGTACATTTTTGTGTTCAAAAGTAGCTCTAAGTAGTGGCAACAAAGTGATTACAATCCGGAGATTGCAGTTGGCACTGCGGTCTGTATCCTAGCAACGCTAGAGAAGCGGGAAGCGCGAGACGAAAGTTGGGCACGCGCACCAGCTACCCTCAGCGGCAGAATAATCCGTGCTTCGAAAAAGTTATTTAGTTTTGATTCTCATTCACAAAAAGAGAGAAAACCTGAGAATGTACAAAAGATATTTGTCAGATTTAGGTATAGATATTCCCAGGACTACAAAACGGTACCGGAGGACCCGTATGGAGGCACAACTTGTGACAGGTAAGGACGCAGGTGTTCTCTTCATATTGGACAAACGGGATGAACTGCCAATATAAGACGTATTTCATTCGGTGGTTTTTGTCTCACATTACTGTATTCAACCAATTATAGCAGAGTATACTACAACATTTTGAAACGTTTTTTAGATGTACATGTATAGATTCACTTCGTGTATAGCCTACTGCTATTATTCCTATTTTGATAGCAGTATGGCAAGATGTAAATTATGTTATAAAACATATAACATCAATATTGACTCTAAAAAAGCAGAGACATATATAAACCAACCCTAGCTTTTTGCTGAGATGCCAAATTAAAATGCTCACAATCAATGTGTGTATAAATGTCTGTAACAGCTGTGTGATTTTATCAATTTACAGACTCTGACTCATCCAGTGATGAAGCTTAAAATGAAGATCGGATGGTGGGTGAGAGTATATGTATTACAGTGACGATGAGGTTGTGTTAGATTCATTAAAATCATATTATCAGGAGTTATTGTGTAGCCTTTTGCTTTTTGCTTTAACTCAGGCTGATCACCATTCTGGCGGGACATCAGATGACAGAGGGGAGGATCCACATCATGAAATGGTAGTTTCTTGCATTGACTGATCCACAGACTTAAGCAGGCCCGGACTGGCCATCGGGAGCACCGGGAGGTTTCCCGATGGCCTGGCCTGCTAAGTGGCCTGCTGGCCTGAGGATTTTTGCTATGTATGTTTTGTGAACGCAACGCTGCGCAAATGTGCGTCTGACTCTGCCTCACAGAGGGTGACTGGCTGTCTACATCATGTGGCCTGCCCACATGGCCACTTTCATACAGACCATACACTAATGCCCTCGATTGGTCTCTGTGTGTCATTCAAGCTCGGGAGGGTGTGTGTGTATGTGTGGCGCAAGTGAGCAAGAGAGAGAAAGCGCGCGCATCGGTTACGTGTAGGCTATTGTTGTTGTTAGCATCTGGTGCTAGCTAGCTGCGCTAATGGATATAAGGAGCTGTTTCAACAACAAGGTGGAGGAGAGTCCTCTCCTGTCAGACTGAGAGGCTGATAACTACAGCTCAGGTGAGGTAAAGGACTCTGCTGAGTGTTTAGATAGTTCACTTAGTTCTCAGTGGGTCTCACGGTTTGGTCACCATTCATGTAAACACATATTTCCATTTGAAGGGAGAGTGATTAGTAAAATATGCATGAATAATAATAAAAAAACGTTAACTAGGTGAAAAAATGTAAGATAAACTTAAAAAACGTGTTGAGAGCTAAAACTAGTCTTTGCTGCTGCCTCAAAGAGGAGAAGGGGGAGACAGGTGAGGCTGGTTCAGGAGCCCAGACACACTCACAACTATAAATGAACCAAAAATAAATAAATAAACAAGTTTCAATGTTTTATCATATTGGATATGGTATGTTATTGGTTATGGCCATGTTATTATGATTTTATGATTATTTAAATGTATAGAGTTCTGTTTCATGTGGGTGTAGTCTCTCTCTTTATTTCCCCCTCAAAGTGAACCAGATTGATGCATTTAAAGGTGGGGTAGGTACGTTTGAGAAACCGGCTCAAGATACACTTTTTGTTATATTCCATGGAATGCTCTTAACATCTCGATAGCAATGAATATCTGAAGTGCTTTGACAAAAAATCCATTAAAAAATATCATCTGTGGAAGCCGTGGCGCTGTAAAAAGCACGACCAATCATCTGAGCCGGCCCGGCTAAAGTAACTGGAGGGCCTACCTGCCTGTCAGCCTTCCATCTGTGCACACACTTATCTCGTGCCCTCATTGGTCATGTGAGCGTTCGTGTGTGTTGGAGGAGGGGCTCTGTGAGGAAGTGGCAGATTTGTTCCGGTTGTGTATTTTCAAATTCTAGTGCACTCCAGCTGGTTTCTCCAAAATGACCTACCCCAACTTTAAGTCCAACATTTAAAAAAAAAAAATCTTACCGGGGGAGAATGCCCCCGGACCCCCCTATAGGATTTGAGGTCCACTCCCACTTAAAATATGTTCACATGAATAGATTTGCACATTTGTTTAAATAGTAACCCATCTCCATGTTTATTTTTTGGAAGTAGATTTAGAGGGCTATCACTACGGGCAGCAACGCTGTAAATATTGACAAATAAATCCAGCAAAATGGCACAAAAAACTGGTAGTGGCCTGGCTGGGTGTATAATTCCCGGCCTGACTTATTGTCCCAGTCCGGCCCTGGACTTAAGAAATTGGACTCACTGGTGGACTTAACTATGACTCTGCTACTTGGTCACTGATATTTTTTTTGTAATGCATTGCCACAAGGTCATCGTTCGTCCGTCATGTAATGTCTTTGTATCCTGCTTGAATGCTCTTTTTATGATGCCTGTCTCAGGAATAGCCCCTCTTTTTTTATTGAATTAATTTGATTTAAACTTTTCTGTCTCTCAGAGTGACGATGAAGTAGAGATGGCTGCAGACGACGAAGGAACAGATCAACAACATGAAATGGTACAACATAAACATGCAGGATTGTTTTACTGATTATGCAAAAAAATGTATTCTGTTAAAATCCATGACTACATTACAGGTAGCAGTAAGAGACAACAGTTTTCTATGATGATAAGAATACAGATTTATTCGACACAAAAGAAGTTGGGTTACAAATATTTAACAAAATGTATCAGGAGTTATTTAATAACTTATAGTTAACATTATTTTCACTGTATGCACATAGGACTTTCACCCGCACTGCTACCTTCCCATTTAAATATATTTTGTTGCTGCATGCGAACACCTGCATTCCCTATGGGCATCAATAAAGATCCATCTTATCTTATATCGCCTTTTGCTGTCTCTCAGGCTGGAGGGTCATCAGAGGACAGAGGGGAAGATCCAAACCATGAAATGGTATAATTTGTGCAGGTCCACTTTGTTCCAGAAAGACAAACTGGTGTTTGGCTTAACTACGACTTCTGCTGCTCTTCTATTACAGAACTCTGACCGAGGCACAAACACTTCAGATGAAAGTGCAGGTGAAGATGTAATGGTGTGTAAGATTGTTTTCATTATTATATTGGCACAAATGTATCTCCTCTGCTTAGCAAACAGTTTAGTATTTCTGGTGGTAACAATATAGTGCTTCTTTAGGACACAATGGATTATAGAAGTATAAGTTTATGTAGTACCGAGCCGGTCATGTTAACAGCATGACACTAAATCAGAGCCCACTGTTTATGATTACATCATCAAGATCACACTGGAACTATAAACGTTGTTGATTAACATAAAGAATCAGGAGTTAAAACGTTGTTGATTAACATAAAGAATCAGGAGTTAAACTTTTTAATTGTTTTTCTCAACAAGATAAAGACAAAATGTGGCACTGGCTGGTAACACAACTGAGAAATTAGAAGAAATCCTAGGCGCTTAAGTGAGAGGATATATTGGAAAGCTTCTGAGTGGAGGGCATTTTGCTCTTCTCTATTCCCCTGTAATATTAAGGACTGTTTTACCAGGACTTTACTACAAACATTGGATGCTTCTTGCATGTGCGGTTCACATCCTCCTATCCCAGTTTGCCACTCACGATGAGCTCAATTGTGCAGAGTTATGTTTAGTTCAATTTGTAGCAAAAGTACCAGATCTTTATGGACCTGAACATTGTTCATATAACTGCCATATGTTGACACATCTTACCCAGAGTGCCAGGGACTGGGGTCTTTTATGGGCCAATTCAGCATTTGTGTTTGAAGACATGAATGGAAAACTCTTGCAGTTGTACTCTGGCACACAATCAGTTTCATCACAGATTTTCAAGAATTTTTTTTCATATCAGAAAGTTGTAAGAAAAGGAAATGCTTTACTCCAGGATTCAAGCAGAGAAATGCAAGATTTTTTGTTTTCCCTGACCAGTTGTAACATTGTTACGAAGTCAGCAAACTGCATAAGAGAACATTTAGTCACTTTAGGATGTGGCTCTCACAGACTGTTAAATGTGAGGGAGATTGCTGCACTGCAAAACAGTACACCCACAAGATACCAACATCTTAATAGTGTAACTGAATATAAGCGTTGTGTGTATAAAAACATTTTAGTCACCACCAGAGACTACAGTATGCATTTCAAAAGAAATAATTCAGTAATAGAAACCTCAAATTGCTTTGGTATGGTAGCAAACTCTACAAACAACTGATATGACTTGTAGAAAAAGTAGGTGGTTGAAAATAGTCATTCCTGCCTTCCTTCACACATGTCTTTTGGTGGAGCTCTGTGGAGAGAAAGAATAGAGCATGTTACCAAAGTATATCAAGAGCAGGCCATGTACAGTATATGTGCAGCTGACCTCGGAGAAGCACCAGATTCAATTGATAGCTGAACGAAAATATGCTTTATAGTTTCGATAAAATAGTACACTTTTTCATAACTTGAAATATGAAGTTCAGCAATACGCTTCCTGATGCCCATCCCAAACTTTTCCTTATCTAAATTATGTGAGTATCTGAAAATCTTAACAACTGGATCAAATGGGATGGGAAGTAAAGAAAAAAAAGCTACACACAAAATATGTGTCCACACACAAGAGAGAAGACTTATTTGGGCGTACCTGTAAATGCGGACCACAGCGTGGTCTCTCTCAAAGGGCTCCAGTGCGAGCTGCTTCAGTGCGAACTGCTCCAGTGCGAGTGGCTTCATGTTCTCCCCACTTATCTTCTTCACCTCTGAGGCAAGCACTGCCTCTGGAGCCGCTGTCAAGATGGTACATGCATTGTATCAACACTGGAAGTAAATACAGACACGAGGCTCAGGAAGTCAACACTGACAGTATTACACTAACCTTCAATTGTGATGGCGCCCCTGTGTTCAATTCATCAAAAACTTCAATTTGGCCCATCTTGTGTACCATCAATGAATTACCATTTCTGGATAGATGTACAAATGTTCTATTGCATACATTATGGTTTGGCAAAGGGAAACCAAAGGTTCAAAGTTACTTCACCCCATTCATCCATGAACTTCAAAAACTGAGGGACACAGGATTCTGTTGGAAAGATGATAATGGATTAGAACATCACACCAGAGTAACAGCTAAAATATGTATTTGTGATGCAGTAGCAAGGGCAATGGTGCAGAACTTAAAACGGTTCAATGGAGAATTTGGATGTGGTTTTTGCTACCACAAAGGGGCGGTGGTACCAAAAGGCAGAGGTTTTACTAGAGTCTATCCTGTACAGATAGTTAGATGTGAACTGAGACAAATGGCTGAAACTGTACAACTTGCCGAGTTAGTGATGGAAAACGGTGATGACAAAGCTCAAAGGGGTGTTAAAGGACCAAGTCCACTGATCCTGTTGCCATTATCAAAAAGGCGTTGAGAAGGTCTCTTCCTCGGTCATCAAATACTCCTCGTCCCCTAAATTGTCCACGTCCTCCTCTGTCCCCACAAGGGCTGAACCCTGAAAAGCAAACACATAATGGGGGGCATTAGAAGGTTATGGGGACTACAAGACAATAGGACTGCAACAACTATGATTGGTCAAGTTAGGCTGCTTGAGTACTCTCCTACTTGATGCATTTGTATGAGCAATTGTTATAATACAACAGAATATAATAGTAATATTAGGGCTGTCAAACGATTACAATTTTTAAAATCAGATTAATCACAGCTTAAAAATGTATTAATCATGATTAATCACCATTCGAACTATGTCCAAAATATGCCATCTATTTATGTATATTGTTGTGGGAATGGAAAGATAAATGAAAGCAGGCGGATATATCCGTTTAACATACAGTATGTATGTTTATTATAACATTTTTCTGCATGTCAAAATGAAAGACAACCCACACTCAATCATCAAACCGTGGGGTCTTAATTCATTAAGTGTTGATTTCTATCAACGGGGGAGTACTTCAGGAAAGTCGACAGAGGGGGGGGGGGCTAGTGGAGTACTTCGTGACCACAGAGTGTGAACGTTGTGATCAGCTGTTTTAGCGCAGTTCTCCAGTGAAGGGGGGAGTCTCCCTCCGCAGCCGGTTGGCGTAGTTTTGGCACAGTTCCGTTGTACAGACCGACGTTAACAGCAGCTCTGTCTGTGCACACGGAGACCGACTCTGTCGTCCGGTGATCTAATCGCCTTCTGGAAAACCTTCACAAGTACGTCGGTATGCAAATGCGCTTTGTGACACAAGTGACGGTACGCATTTCAGATTACGCACATAACCTGCGTACCAGTTATGTGCACCCCTGTACCAGAGCCATATTATTACTATTATATGGCTCTGCCCTGTACTACAGCAAGAGTATTCTCCGTCGGGACTTCCTGCAACAACACCACGCCGTTATCAAAGATGTTCTATTGAGAAGACGATCACTACGTGACAAAAGTTTTCAAAACCGTGGCTACTGAAATCAATCTTACTAACTGCTGTCTGTGCAATTTACTCCGCGCGAGTTGGCAGACTTTATTTTGCTTACTTTAACATCATTTTCATGGTGGGGCTAAGCCATTTCTTGGTATGGGTGTAGCCTACCCCAGCCATACCCTGGCGCTGCCACTGGTGGCACGTACGGGGCGGGCCATTCTGCACATGCGTTAAATATTTTAACGCAATTAATTCAAAAAATTAATTACCGCCGTTAACGCGATCATTTTGACAGCACTAAGTAATATGCTTTAGTAGCTAACAATTGTGTATCAAATCTAAACATAATACACTAGTTAGCATAGGCTATAGGTGACGGTGACGTATCTGGTTGTGTTCACCTCCTGGGGCTGAGCACGTGTGATTTACTTTGGTGAAATCACACGTGGGTGCTGCGCCACAAGCTGCTACTGAAAGCAATTTATCCATTTCAACCCTAACCGCACATAACGTTTCTATATAGTCACTCACAGCTATCCTAGTTAACGGTGAAAGCTTCCATACACGTTGTTGTTTTTTGCTGAAATATTGAAAAAAGATATCCATAATGTGTTAACCTTTTTATTAGGAGCATGTATTTGAACCTACCTTTAATGGTGAGAAGAAGATCTATGCTGGTTCTTCAGTTACAATGGCAACACTGGTTTAGCGTGTTCTATTGCAGCCGACGGTCCTCTGTGGCTCTTCCTCTGCGTGGACCCATGCATGGATGTTTAAGGGTGGACCGCAGCACGTGTAAAGTCTCCTCACTGATTCACTTCTTTCCGTGAGGCTTCACCACAGAGCACAGGGGACACCAGCGCCACCACCTGGTCTGGGTGACTTATAAAGCCAGTATAAAAGCGCATTCGTTCAATAAATGCTGAGGGAAAAACAAGCAGCTTTTTACTTTCTATGTATTGTCGACAGAACCTTGTAAGAATGTGAAGGATAAAGCCAGAGCTGCTTAAACAAATCCTGGTGTTGCTGCCGTTTTTGCTAAACCGGCAAATAAGTCAGTGGCTGTTCAGTGCTGACTGTAGTCACTGGTATAGTACTTGTTGTGGGGATATCTAAATCTATCCAGAATGTAGTGAAACCCTTTATAAAGTCTATAGAATTATTCACAAGATGAGAAAATTTGACATAAGCAAACGTCAGAAGGTGGTTGAATTATAGTTTAAAAAAAAGTAACAATATAAAGTTATAGTCTTTTACAGGAAAATAACATGTTCAAATAAATTCCCCAAAATCATTACGTTTTAATAAGTTAATTACTAAGATGTAGTAAGAATAATATACACTATGGAAGATGGCAAGGTTTATGATGTTCAGTTTAAACCAGTACTTAAAAATGCCTATGATTCTGTCTCCAGGTGCAGATGGAGTTAATTGAAAAAAGAAATGAGGGGGATGGATTCATTTTAATCTGATTTGTTTATATTGTGAGCTCTGCACTTTGGATCTAAGGTCTCTACAAGAAGCATAATTTAGCAGCATATCACTGAAACATAACATGTTGGGGAAATTGGATGACTTAACGAAGGATATATTGGGTTTTAGTCCAGAGCACATATAATATTTAACTCAGATTCTTTACACATTCAAAATAAATCCTGTTCTAAGGAAACCACTTGGGTCCATTCCAAATCTATGATGATAAATAAACCTGGGTCTATTATCAATTAAAGACTAAGATTGCCATCACTGATGACAACAGATTTCTGCTGTTTCCTGAAGTAAACTGGGGGAACAGAAGTCTTTATATTAAACAATAAATAAAGTGACAGGTTCATCCTGAAACCTCCTTGTTTAATTTGATTGTTTCTTACATGTCCACATGAAATGCAAATGGATGTAATGTAGACACAGGATCCACTGTTTGTTCATGTTTCAACTTTATGGTATATTTATTTATGTGTGATGTGATTAAAGCATATTGTAAACTCAGTGAAGGTTGAAGCTACATAAATGATCAGACATGTAGTATTTTTAATTTGTAAGACAGAAACTTGACATACAGGATAAATTACCTGGGAAAATGCTCTTCTGCACCTGGCCTAAATACAGGACTGGATATGATCACAACTAACTTTCTGTATCTCTGCAACTTCTGTATTATAGAATGAAGATAGAGCTAACTCAGTTCCATCTGGTGACGACACTCCCGAAGATCCAATGGTGAGATCATTTAGCTAAATGTGTTTATTTTGCTTAAATATTGAAAATATAGACATTTTATTTTGGTATTGACATATAATGTGTTAACCTTTTTATTAGGAGCATGTGTTTGACCCTACCTTCAATGGTGAGAAGAAGATCTATGCTGTACCATGGTACTATGGTACGTACCATGGTACGTCCTGGTACACTGTACGTACCATGGTACGTACTGGTACACTGGTAAAATCTGAGGTACCATGGTAGTACCATGGTACACCATGGTACTACCATGGTACGTACTATGGTACACTATGGTAAAATCTGAGGTACCATGATAGTACTATGGTATACCATGGTACGTACTATGGTACACTATGGTAAAATCTGAGGTACCATGGTATACCATGGTACATACTATGGTACACTATGGTAACATTTCTTATGGGTTGAATCCAGTGAGCCAGGGAGTTGGTTATTTTCTCAGACGTGGACTTACTTATCCTGGCCCTGAAACCAGTCATCTGGTTGAGTGTGGGTTGGGTCAGGGTGTGGTTCCTTGCACTCGGAGTCGGGCTAACGTCCACGCTAGCTGCTACATGCTTTGCATTTAGGTGATACTTTAGGCTTGATGTGCTGCGGTGATATGCAAATTCTTTTTTGCATAATTTGCACACAACCGTGCTCTTGTCGACGCTTCCATCCGTCCGTTTTTTAAAACATAATGTCCCATCCACGGGGCCGACCAAAGCGGTCTCATCAGCTTGTTCGTTCATGTTTGACTATTGATCACCGTGGTTTGTTGTTGTTTGAAGTCCCATGCTGAAGTCATGAACGTTAGTTGGTGCTCCAGTATAATCGGTACGCCTGAAACTCATCCAGTGAGAAACGTTCCGCTGTGCAAAAATAAGTGCGATTAAAATGCGTTAATTTTTTTAACGCGTTAATTTTTGTGTAATTAATTAATCTTAATTAACGCGTTAAAGTCCCGGCCCTAAATATAATATATATATATAATGCACTTAGACACTGCCTGTAAATGTAAAAAATGGTATGAAGTTGCATGTAAAAAAAAAACAGGATAGTTAGCTTGTGTTAAATGCGGCACAATGTAAAAATACTATTCCCCCACTTACGCATTTCCCTTGTCCTTTGTTACAGAATGACGCCATCAAGACAAGGAGAGCCTGCATTATAAAAGCACTAATTGTGTACCTTAATGAAGACCCCGAAAGCCTGATTAGAGAGTACCTCGTAAGTATTTGTGCCTCTGCTTTCCAAAGTATTACTCTCTGGAAACAAAAAAAGTGATTTATTTTGTACTTTTTTGAGCTGGTTTTAAACAAACTAATGGCACCACAGGTTTAAAAGAGCAATCGGAAAATAACCCATATGCATGCATAGTAAAATTCCCTTTTCAAACTATCAACAGCTGTTTGTAGACCGTTGCCTGAAGGTATAATTCATAAATGAAACTGTTGAGTTTCTCAAATTTTTAAGTTTTGTAAAACCATTTTCATATCCATGGTTAACTAAATACCCACAAGCCCCTAGCAGATACTGTCAACAACTAGAAAAGCTACACCCAATGTAGCCTGTAGGTATGCTTATCTGGGAGCTGTATATTAGGGCTGTGCATCTTCACTGGTCTCACGATTCGATTACGATTATCCTGCCAACGATTCGATTCAATTCGATATCCCGATGCATCACGATTCATACCAATGCGTTGCATCCTCAATTTTCTATATTACTGCACATGGCTTATTTTTCATCAATGCATACATGCAGTAAATACATATGAACTCTCGGTTTATTATTTAGAAAGTGCTTCAGAAATCAATAACATAAATGTCTTGACATTAATTTATAAACCAAAATAAATTAATTGTATTGGTCTAGCCTCCCTATATCTGTGTGTGAAGTTGTTCCATCCTCAAAAACAAAACAATAATGCTTCTGCAGTCTAGCTGCAGCTTCTAGCAACAGTCTGCTGTTAAAAAAAGGACACTGAAGGTCCTGAATGTGGCATCACACACAGGACTTGAGTCTGAACACAGCAGACAACAGGAGTATTTACAATAGCATATACAAACAAAAATACTGCATGTGGGTGCACACATACATTCTCTGTCTTACTGTTACATAAATCCCATGAATGTATGAGATTAAGTTGGCTTCATTATATCTCAGTGTTTAAGTGAATAATAAAGTTTCTATCGGGTCACTATCAGCCTGTCACTCATTATTTTCAGGGCGGGTTTGGAGGAACAGAGGAGATGGTGATCGTGGAAGCTTTTTTCCTCCTGCCTTCACAAACTTTACACACGTATATATCGTCTGAAAATTGCTAGAGGACATTCATACTCTGCAATCCAAGACTTAATTAAATCCACCAAAGACCTGACATGATTGTAACGCGATTATTTTTGAAAAACATAAATCCCTGCGTCTCTAAGCCGCAGCGACACGGAGAGATTCAGAGCGGGTCCTTCTGCTGTTGGTTCTGGACTGGTGTGCTTGTGTTGGTGAATAAAGCAGACTGCTCCGTGTTTGGTGTTGTTGTGCCGCTGTGCTGCTGTCACGTCTGTTGCCTGATCTCTACATCACCGACCGAATTGATATTAAAGTGACAGAAAGAAAAACGTTATAGTAAAGCCGCGGCCGGAAAATCAGGAAGCAACGTTACTACGCTATAATCGATTATCTTCCGTCACTGCATCGATACCGAATCGTCCGCATCGCATCGCATCGTAGAAACACCCCTACTGTATATATGTTACTTAGGAAAAGTGTTGCTTTTTTCCCTTGTGTGTGTAAGTCTGGCTGATGGTCTATTTGTTCTGCCTTTTAGGATGTTGAGACTGACCAGAGTGTAGATGAAATGGTCTTGGGAATTTTCGCCATAAAGAAGGAAGGTGCAGAGCCAACAGATTCCCTCGCAGATGTGGAGATTGTAATTGAAGGTGTGGAAGTGCAGAACGATCTTCAAAACATTGCGAACGCACTGGCAATTTTATTTGGACTCACATATGCATTGGACTTGAGCTATCCAAAAAACCTGAGATGCTCGTTTGAGGTTCTTCAAAAAATCCTGATGGAAATGGAAGTTCGCCACCTGTCAACAAAGGCTCAAGTGCTGAAAAACAAACTGAATGAACTATTTGAACACTACAAGTGGAACGCCTTGAAACGGCACGTTGGAAATCTTGGAGCAGGGGTTTTATCCAAATATTCCGAGGAAATTTTATCTATGGAATGTTACTGAATGGGAATGTTACAAATTATTAATGTCGGACAGTTTGTACGTACAAGTTGCAGTTATGTGGTTAAACCATGATGTTCTTTTGAAAATTGTGGAGGGAATTGAGAGTCTATCAGAGCTGGCTTGCTGAATTTTTTTGGATTTAATGTGAAGAATTAGACAATATGTTATAAAACAATAATCTAGAAAACTATGGTTTCCGGTTTTCATTATCTCCATAGCAACAGTTGATGACAAGAGATATTTATAAACGTTTTACACATTTTGTAGTTTACTTTTCTATTTATGTGATGATTTACATGCGATGTTTAGTTGCAGTTTGGGCATGTGGTTAAAACATGGTGCTCTTTTGAACATTTTTGTTGCTAGCTAAATGTTGTGCAACTTCAACCTTTTGTGTTTGTTGATAAGGCGTGATACAAAGAAGTCTTTATGGGTTTCCATGATTTTAAACTTGGTAAACCTGGTTGCCTATGGTTATATCGCGTTTCATGTGAAATCAATGTATTTTTTTCACTGAACAAAAGTCAGTTAATTTGAATTTACTTAACTACACTTCGTGGAATTTGTTGACATAGTCTGGTGAGTGAACTTAAAATGACTTCCATTATAGCAATGAATAACAGTTAAGTAACACGGAATGCAGTAGCTTCCAAAATGATTTAAGTTTGTTAAGTTGGAACTACAAATGAATATACTTTATAGGGATCTCGGAATCGAAGAGGGAAAATACAAAAGCATTGCACACAATTTAAACCAATCAATGTTGTGTAATCAACAAGGTGTTTTTGAGTTGATGAGTAGTGGAGATACCACTGTAAAATCAATCGACAGTAAATTAAGAGAATACTTACTTCCGGGTGTAAAAACCTCCGTTATCCAATGGGAATGGACGCTCACATTGCTCTTTGCGTCCGTAAAACAATAAAGGGGAGATGATCAAATAGGAATATAATTATCTTTTAAATAACGTTAACTAAAGGGAACAATCTATTTGACACAGCTGAAGCACTGGCCTTCCTTAAAAACTAACTAATTTAATAAAAATCACAGTTGTATTACACACAATGCATTGTTTTTTGAAAACAAAAAGGTGTAACTAATGCACCATAATACATTCTGACGAAAGATAAAAATGATTATGAATATAAATAAAATATAAGAAGCCTCTCCTGAGTGGATTTTAAAAACGTTTTATAGCATATAAGCTCACTGCTAGACGTTGTAGTGTGTAGTGTGTGTGCGCCACGACATAGAAGCCTCATTCACTTTACATTGCCATTGTTTGCGTGGCGCAGACACGTAAATATAGCAGAGTTCGTGACTCCACCACACACTGCGTTGTTAAGGAGTCGTGGTGGAGTCACGCATTCTGGTGAGACCGTGTTGCCCCCGATCGACATGATCAATATACAGGGCTTACTTTGTAGACATTAGACAAGTCTTAACGAGGCCCACCTGTTGCAAGCTAATTGAACACAGGTGCAAGCATTCTGAGGCTGCACCTGCCTTGTTGATTGGCTGCCTGGTGGTAATATGTGTCAGTATTAAAAGCCCTGTCTCATGCTTGATTGCAAAGTGCTCTCCACCCGCAGTGAGTTTGATTTTACAGAATGGGAATCCTATGAGCACCTAGCACAGCTGTATTGGTTGTCACAGCACCTGCTGATGCTCAAATAGTTGCGGCAAAGGAAGTTATCTCAGCTCTTCACATTACCAGCAGTCATGTGCAACAGGATGATACGCAAAAGAAAAGGCGTTGGTGTTTACCTGGCTGCAGCTGTTATTCTGACGTGTTATTTTGCGCAAACTATAGACTGTTATCGTCTGAAGAAAACAGAAAGACGAGAAGGGAGAAAAGATGCCGATACAACAAATGGGTTCCAAGAGGGGACAATTGTTTTCGGGAGAGCTTTTGAAAAAGGCTCAGGACTTGATTCTCAAGTCACAGGCGGGACCAAGAAGTCATCCTCAAACACTTATGAGGAGGATGAAGGTGCTTATCAAGGAGACTTTGCAGGTACAAATACTTTGATTACATAATGAAGGGTTTGTTGTTTTTGCTTGAATTGTTTTGCTTCTCTTTTAAAGTACAAATTATTTAAAATATATATATTATATTCGCCTTCAGGCTGGATGAGCCCAACACAAGTCGCCAGTCCAAAAGACTCGTCATGGATGAGCATGTCTCCCTCACTGCAGTGTGGTTTGGGCCGGATGAAGTTCAGAGCGGTGGAACCAGGAGCATCACAATTTGCGGTAGAACAAGGTAAATCAATAGCCATAATATCCTAAATGTAGACTTGATTTATCTCTACCAATGATATAAAAACTGAACTTTTTTACCCCACAGGAAATGCAACTCCAATGCCTCTGTCCCAGGTCCCGTCTACCTGTGGCTACAACATGCAGAGGAACTCACATGCACTTGAAATGTTGGTTCCCTATGATGGCTGCAACATGGTTCAAGAGGTAATGTGAAACTAATTTTAAAGAGTGAGGAAGTGAGTTTAAAAAAACGATGGCTAGTGCTGTGAATTGTTATAGTTATGAATGGTGTAACGAGAGCCAAATAAAATGTTTAATCTGCATCATATTGGTCTCAAGCAAAAATGTGTTTTCAGCTTTTCAAATGTGAGTTGTTTTTTGCTTGCTTTCAAATGTACTGATTAACTATGTTTTTTGGATGGGGACCGACATTCAAAAATGTTGCATCATGATGATCTATTTAGAAAATATAGCATGTGATTAATCTTTTGCCTTGCAGTCGGATTGTAACATTGACAGGTTTGTGTGATTCCTTGCTGTTTCTAATTGTATGTTTTTCTCCCAAAGGGTGGAAGTTATGTACTCCTGATGCGTTGGCAAGGAATTCCAGTCTCTCTCTGGTGTTCCAAACCTGCCGCACCTCCTGCTGCACCTCCTGCTGCCAAAACGAATTCCCCCCATTCCCCTGTACCTCAGATGCCTCAATACCCTCAGATGCCTCAATACCCTCGGATGCCTCAATCCCCTCGGATGCCTCAATACCCTCGGATGCCTCAATACCCTCAGATGCCCGAGAAACCAACGGCAACAACTACAAGGCATATAACTGCAAAGGCGACTCAGATGCCTCAATACCCTCAGATGCCTCAATACCCTCAGATGCCTCAAAACCCTAAGATGCCCGAGAAAACAACAGCAACGACCACACGGCCTATAACTGCAAAGGCGACTCAGATGCCTGAATACCCTCAGATGCCTGAATACCCTCAGATGCCTGAATACCCTCAGATGCCTCGATACCCTCAGATTCCTCGATACCCTGCGATGCCTGAATGCCCTCAGATGCCTCAAAACCCCAAGATGTCAGAGACAACGACCACACGGCCTACAACTGCAAAGGTGACTACAATTCCTATATAATTCTCTGATGCCTCAAAACCCTAAGATGTCCGAGACAACGACCACACAGCCTAAAACTGCAAAGGCGACTCAAATTCCTAAAATTCCTGCACTGCTTCGGATGCCTCAAAACCCTCGGATGCCTCAAATACTCAGATGACTCAATACGCTCAGATGCCGTTTCCACAATATATGCCGATGTATCCTCCCTTTAATCCTCTTTATCCTCCCAAATATCCTGCTACAAAGCCAAAACCTACTGCGGCGACAACACCAACTACAACTAAACCAAAGGCTACAAATCCCTCATTGCAGCTTCCACCATCTATGCCTTACTATCATCTTTACCCTATGACTCTTCCCTATCTTTAATATCCAGCCACTCAGCCGACAACCACTCCAACTACCACTGTGAAATCAGATTGCCCGCCCACTCCGGCACCCCGTCCTCCTTTTCATCCCCATGTTCACTTGCCCATACCAATGCTGCCTCCTTTTCCTCCTCCACGCTACCTTACTTAAACAGTTCTAATAAAAGTTTTGAACAGAGACGCTTTCCAGTTTGTGCTTTTGTTAACCTTCAACTACCCCAGAGACTCTTTATTCCAGGCTCTTCAAGAAGTCTCATTTGGTTTGTGAATGAGTGAACAGTCCATATTGAGAAAATGACATTTAATTTAAACGGAAAAATTGTGCCGACAAATGATTAACTTAGAGTGCACACTTTAAATTCCTACATTTATAAATGTAATTAATGTTTGTCATTTGAAGTGTTGTCATAGTGTGGCTTTGTGTCCACATGGTGGCATCATTGCTCAACCATTTCTTAGGTTTTGAATTGGAACATTTTGTGTTCCCACTAGCTTTCCTTGTGTGAACAAGCTTTAAAATGGTTGTTTTTTTGAAAACGTATTTCAGTCAAAGTTAAAGTTCCATCCTTTCCTAAAATAAGTAACATCTGCTGTGTGAGGGACACTGGCTTCACTCATTACATACACCAACTCTGAAATGGAGCATTTATAACTTTGGGCAGTTCTGCAAAACATTGAACCTTCACCATTTGTCTCTTTTTGGTTTTGTAAACTGGAGTAAGCATTACTAAATATTTGGTCAAACACTAGGTCATAAGTGTTCAAACTACACATGTACAGTTGCAAGAAAAAGTATGTGAACCCTTTGGAATTACCTGGATTTCTGCATAAGTTGGTCGGAGGAAGCCACTGCTGTCCACGTTTGACGTTTGCAAAAGAGCACCTGGATGTTCCACAGCACTACTGGCAAAATACCCTGTGGACAGATGAAACCAAAGTTGAGTTGTTTGGAAGGAACACACAACGTTATGTGTGGAGAAAAAAAGGCACAGCACACCAACATCAAAACCTCATCCCAACTGTGAAGTATGGTGGAGGGAGCATCATGGTTTGGGGCTGCCTCAGGGCCTGGACAGATTGCCATCGACGGAAAAATGAATTCTCAAGTTTATCAAGACATTTTGCTGGAGAACTTAAGGCCATCTGTCCACAAATTGAAGCTCGATGGGTGATGCAACAGGACAACGACCCAAAGCACAGAAGTAAATCAACAACAGAATGGCTTCAACAGAAGAAAATACGCCTTCTGGAGTGGCCCAGTCAGAGTCCTGACCTCAACCCAATTGAGATGCTGTGGCATGACCTCAAGAGAGTGATTCACACCAGACATCCCAAGAATATTGCTGAACTGAAACAGTTTTGTAAAGAGGAATGGTCCAAAATTCCTCCTGACCGTTGTGCAGGTCTGATATGCAACTATAGGAAACGTTTGGTTGAGGTTATTGCTGCCAAAGGAGGGTCAACCAGTTATTAAATCCAAGGGTTCACATACTTTTTCCACCTTGCACTGTGAATGTTTACATGGTGTGTTCAATAAAAACATGAAAACATATTGTTTGTGTGGTTTTAGCTTAAGCAGACTGTGTTTGTCTATTGTTGTGACTTAGATGAAGATCAGAACACATTTTATGACCAATTTATGCAGAAATCCAGGTAGTTCCAAAGGGTTCACATACTTTTTCTTGCAACTGTAGATGTTATATTATAAAAGTAGCCTTCATACAACTAAAACTGACTTGACAGGTGAGATCCTTAACTATTCAAGTGAAATTTCAACAATGATAGAAGCAAAACCTTTTATCATACAGGGTGTCCTTAACACCTGTGTATTGTTTCTTTCAAATTATGGATCTAACCATGAAACGACATCTCTGGTCCAAGTCAGGCTGGGACACTGATGCATGTTCACCATCCCGTTACCGTCTGATTGACTTTCCTTGATGTGAAGATACATATGTTGTCTTCTAAATAAGGGAAAGCATTGTTATACATATAATTGTGGGTCAATGTAGATTAACAAATCAAAATAGTCAGACTCTTCCCTTGCATTCATTGGTTTATGGAAATCAAACCGTATGATACATTACACAAAATTATGAAGAACCAAGAATCGGGGGATATTTTTATTTGAACTCTGAAAGGACTTAATGGGCTTTGCATTCTCAAGCTTGTGCAAAGTTGTTTGTATACTTTTGAATACAACTTGTATACCGCTTCGTGAATAAAGATTTGGGGGAAATAATTAATTTCTCGTTTTTTCCCCTTTCCTGTCAAGTTGGGGGAAATAACAATGGGGAATGTCTTCTATTAAGAATACTTGAGGTGAGAACATCTTTTAAATACAATAGGTTAGAAATTGAGGATGTGTACACATTCTTGGTATATTTCCACATTTTCTTTCCATTCTCTTTGGCTGTTCTTGTTTTTTATCTACACAACCCTCTAATCTACATTTAAAATATTGGAACAATATAGAAAATATGTTTTGCTATTTTATAAGTGTCCTAATTACATCATATGAGTTGTATTTAGTCTACTGTTGTGTAAACATGATAGTAATTGTTAAGAAGCTTATCGTAAAAATAATTTTATATTGAAAGATATGTTCCCTCTTAAGTAGGCTAAGTCAAAGAAAAACCCTGAAATGTGAGCAGAGTTGTGTTACTTCTATGAAATGTTTGGCCATCAACAAGTATATTAGCCATTCCCAAATAAATACTGTATTGTTATGTCTCTATCATTCTTGTGACTTCATTTTGCTTCAGCTGCTGCTGGTAGTCCCTAAAACCAACCAAGGTGTTTGCGAGACAGCGTATACAGAGGCTTTTTGTATTTGGAAGAACACTTTTTGTCATCTCTGTAGGCTGAACAGTTTGTATATTGAGCCTTCTCAGCGGTAGCCCCCAGGCTCTGGATCGACCTGCCCCCCCATGTCAAATTGTCGCCCACCCTCCAAACTTTGAAGTCTCGCCTAAAGACCCACCTCTTTTCCCTCGCTTTTGAGTCGGTCTGAGCTATGTTTTATGGATTTTTATGCTTTTATTGTATGTCCATAGCCTTTATGTACCGTGTATTAATTCTTATGTGTCATTTTTATCCTTTTATCTTTTCTCATGTGTGCCTTTCATCTATTATTGTAATATTATATTTTATTATAATGTTATATTATTATAATGTTATGTTTGGTGTGAACCACTTTGGTAAACCCTCTGTTTTTAATATGTGCTATACAAATAAAGTGGATTGGATTGGATTTGTAGTATATAGTTGGTATGCCTTTGAAACCAACGGTGCTAGTGAACTGCGAGCGCCGGAACCTCACAGCGGCGGAGAAACTGTGGAGGGATTACACCAATAGCGCCTCTTAAACGCATAAAGGTGCGCCGCATTTGCGCTTCAATGCCATGCAATCTACCCACACCACCTTTGGGATCGACGTATTGGGACGTATGGGTGATGCGACAGGACAACGACCCAAAGCACAGAAGTAAATCAACAACAGAATGGCTTCAACAGAAGAAAATACACCTTCTGGAGTGGCCCAGTCAGAGTCCTGACCTCAACCCAATTGAGATGCTTATTGAGACAGCTATCATACTGAATAAATATTTACTGTGAATGTATCCAAAGATGTATGGCATATGGCTGTCCAACAGAAGTTCAATTCATTTCTCACTTATTCTGACAATGTACTTAACCCCAAATAAAAGAACCCAATAAAAAGAGTTGTTAAATAATAGTGAAGTCACGTTGTAATAACAATAACTCATCTCTCTCGAGTTTTCTTTTTGAGCTTTGCTAAAAGCCACTGTGTCAAGTGTCCATCTTGGGTTGCCATCCGGAGTTGTCCAATATGGCGGACCATCTCGCAGATGTGCAGTACCGATCGGGCAGAGGGACGGATCAAGCCCCCAGGAAGTGCGCCGGAGTCTGATGAGCTTATTCGTGCTGGTCAAACGGCGGTACTACACTTCCTTTAGGTTGCTGGGCCCGGAAACACTTTCTCCCATTGACTTACATTGGGAAAGCGTGGTCTGTAACTCGTTGGATAATTTTTTTTAAACTAAATAAACTACCCAGTATGAACGTTTGTATAGCCCTTATTAAAAAACATTCATTCCTCAAGTTGTAAAAATGTGCTAATAACGTTATTCTGAGAGTTATTTCCCTCTGCATTATGAACGCGCATCTAACCCACGGGGCCGCGCCGCCCGGCACGTTCATGTTACGTGTTCAGTACTACATGAGTTTCTCTTTACCCATGGATGCACAATAACAACGGACCATATCGCCTTACTGCCAGCCCACGGAGCTGTAATAATGGATATATTGCACATGTTTGCTGTAATTCATCATTTGTAAAATATTATACTACATGGGCTGTATGATGTAAATCTTGTACCGTAAATGTTGTATTAAATAAAGTTAATATTACCGATGTAGATTAACGTTCCTGTAGCTTCTTATTGCACTTGCAATAGTTTTAGTTACTTGTCGGCTACTCAACATGAATAATCACAGTTACTATCCTTTTACTCCATCACATTTCAAAAAGAAATTGGCTATTGTTATTTTAACTCCACCACAGTAATCCATCATCAGCTTTACTTTTTAGATAAAGTTTTAACTCACAATTGATCATAACAGGCTTCAACATATACATTTTTATATATTACCAAGTGGTTTCATGTACAACCCACACAAGTATCATGCTAAATGAAGCTCTGTTGCTTGGATATCACTAGATCCTGATGTCAGCGTAATATAAAAGTACATAACGATTGATGTGTAACTTAGCATAATTTACTAGCTAGCTGCTAACTGCCGCCTCGTTAATATAAATCCAGTAGGCTACCATGCTGTCATGAACGCGCGGTGGTGTTACGTGTACGCAAATTCACGTGCTTAATGTGAACGAGCCTTTTGGGCGGCGTGGTTAAAGTTGCGCATGCTCTATGAGTGCACATACGGGTACTTCTCAGGCATGCCGGGTAATCTGTGACGTTTCGCTCTCTCAAAAGTTGGGCCATTTTGTCATCATGCGCCATTGAGCAACTCTCATAGGAATGAATGAGGCCCCGCCTCCCACGCTGTATCCAGTTCTTATTATACATCCATGGGACGGATCCATAGATATTATAAACACTAGGGCCCATTCCCAAACCGCCCCCTACACCCTACCCCTCCGTTTGCGCGTTCACGCGGAGGGTCCGCCATATTGAGGGCCAGTGGCGGCGCTAGGGGGTGGCTACTTGGGCTCAAGCCCCGGATGTTTTCTGAAAAGTCCCGGATGTTTCACTTACAAAAAAAAAAAATTAAACAAAAAAAAAATTATATATTTTTTTGAAAACGTCTCGGGAGTAATGTGCAGTACCGGAGTCCACCAGAGAGGCAGCCACTGTGGGACATTAGCCTGCATACTGCGTAGCCTGCCCTGAAGAAGAAGTGATCCTTCCTAGTGCCTGACTAGTTTTAAGCTAATAGCCTATACAGTTATGGATATTAGAAAGTTTGTCATCGAAGCAGGCCACAAGCTGCAGCAGCAGCAGCAGCAGTATCAGCAGCTGACAACAATGTCATCACCAGCAGTCAAGAAATGGATGATGTTTCAGGTTTGTTAATCTCATGGTGATATCTGCACTCTGGCTGACTGAGTAAGAAGTGAAAAAGAGTGATGTAACGTTAATGTTATAGCTAGTAAACATGGAGTAACCACACTAAGTATACCCTTATATGTTAGTATGTATACAGAACATGACTAAAAATTATCCTAAGATGTAACGTTAACCCCCCCAGTCTACTTTTAAGACACTAACATAACGTATTCCAAATTTATTTTGTTTTCGCGCGTGGAATTATACCGGCTCTTGTTTCAGTACACATAACAACAGAACTGACAGGCAACCCTCTGAATCAGACTCCGATTGGCTGTGACTGCATCCACTCAGAGTGTCCGATTCAGAAACGTGACTCTTACACTCTTTACGTCACAAACAAAGATGGTGGATGAGAATAGATCTATAAAACGATAAGCAATGTGCCAGAATCAAGGTGAGACTATCCGCATCCTTTAAAACTCTACGCACATTCGGTTCACCTTAATAAGTAAATGACTATTTGTGTGAGTTAAGGCATTAGTTTGCTTCATTAAAGGGTGTTAATGAGTGTTCTCCAGTGCCTTTTGTACGCTTTAAGGTGTTATCTCGGGAGGAGGAGGCGACGACCCCCCCTAAAGGATATTCGGTCCACCCCCCACTTATAAAAAATAGCACTGTACCCCTGCACCCCCCCCAACCCAACGACTCCTGGGCTAAGCCCCGGATCTCCTACAATCCTAAATCCGCCTCTGTTGAGGGCTGTTCCAAAGCAACGAGTATGGAGGGGGAGTGGGCTATCAAGCCCTCAAACAACGAGTCTACAGCGGTGCTGACTTGAGACCGGTCTCTACCTGACCGGAGTCACGCTGTGTGTGTCCGTCAGGAAACACGCTGTTTACAAGTAGTTCCAGCAAACATCCACTGATAAATTGCGATGTTAACAACCTCATGATAACCTCATATGTTTTTAACTTAGGATCATACCTGTGTTTAGTCTAGAAAAAGGTAAATGTGTGCATTTTATTATAAAGTTATAAAGTATTTACAGACCGTTGCAAAAACTAAGAAGCTTATAAACATCAGGTTTAAAACTAAAAGAGCTTTGAAACACAATGAAAGATGTTTGGAGTTTTATTTGAGTTATTCATTTAAACTTTTTGTCTAAGAGATGCTGAATTGAAACCGTTGTTACGTAGAGTTACGGCATTTCCTGTTTCTGCCGGAGAGAGGGGAGGCCGTCCCAAAGCTTGCTGCTGTATTTACTCCCTCCATCTGACAGGAGGGAGCCTCGTTGAGCTGCGAGTTTGGCTACAGACGGAGTTCACTCCATCACGGAGGGGTAGGGTCGAGGGAGTGGTTTGGGATTGGGCCTAGATGACTCACCCGCGCTGCTGGCCAATGGAGACCGACGTTGCCACTTGGCCGCCATCTTGCCACAGGCAGTTCTCTCATTCATAACATTATGGTTTACTATTTAAATAACCATAGCTTGCTCAATTTTCAACCAATTTTCAAACGGTTTGGTTTTTTATAAACATCAAAGATGTAGTTATGATACGGCATACTTATAATTATGGACTTTCATATGAAAATAACATTAATCAGATAAAGCAATAGCTATACACACACACACAAGGTATTTATATTAAATATTTGCCGGTGTATATATTTCCATTAATTGTATTATATTGTTAATATTTAAAATAAATTATAAAATTAAAATACATTTATATATAAAAATCGGTCTCATGTTACCACTCTGTAAGACAAGAGTTGTTAATTTAGCAATGCCTTAGCTTGAAGAACAGGGACACAACTAATGACAATAGCATATGTTGGTATATTATTTAGATATTCACACCTTTATCAGAAGAACCAAACCAACATAAACTTATATGATTCTGTTTTCTTCAAGTTTGTATTTTGTTGGTCGAACGCACTTATTGTAAGTCGCTTTGGATAAAAGTGTCAGCTAAATGCAATGTAATGTAAAATGTGCTCACAGACAGGCCAGTTCTGTCTAATTTATCACAATTATTTTTGACATGAGATCTTCATATCATCCTAGTTTTGTATTTAGTTTCTAGATTTGTAAACAAATCCAGAACCTTTGAAATATGTTATTGAAAAAAGACCAAGAATAATATAAACTGTACCATGTGTCCTTTTGTGTCCTTCTGTAGTCCATTTGTGGTTTGTCTTGTCTCACCCCGGCTGATATCACAAAACCCACTGTTTAAATTGTTCCCTATATTGCCCCTATGCCCCTGTAAGGTGTCCTTGGGTGTTATGAAAGGCGGCCCCCCAAAATAAATGTATTATTATTATTAAGACGAACAACTTGGTGTGGTGTGGAGGGGATGGAGGAAGCAGGAGCAGGTGGGGAGAGATGGGGCTTCAAGGTTCAAGGTTATTTGTTTTAAATGTGTCTTGGAGATAAGGACCAGCTGCACACAATAAAATACAGTATAACACAAAACCAATAAGACACACAGTGACACATGGCACACCAACAATCAATCATCGTCCAGCCTCAGCTTTGGTATTCTTTCACAACCATATTATGGGTTTATTAGACTGAGCAACCATAAACATATGTGGGGAACATAGTGCTGCGTCTCATGGAACATGAACATTTAATAAATACATAATACAAAACCGTCCCTTCTTAGGGCGAGTTCCCACTGCCTCCTCCTCTCTTCGGTTTTGGGAAACCTTAAAAACATGAGAAAGGTAGCCAGATATATAAATTATTGTCAACATTTTCCTCCCTTCTTTCCTTTAACATTAAGGGTAAGGACAAAAAAAAAAAGGACCGAAATTATCATATTTTTGGTATGTATGTATGTATGTATGTATACTTTAAGAATAAGACAACCACACTAAGAGTAATAAAAAAGGTGTCCAAAAGAAACATTAAATAATTGTGTAAAGAAATGTTAGCAACATATTCTAAAGAGGCTGGGTCAACAACAATCTTGCAATACTATTATCTCACATAGCCCCACTGATCCTGTGTAGCAGGACTTGTAATGTACATACATCCACTAAGTAATTAACGATTATCCTAATTTTAGTCATAATATTGTCATATCTTACAGGTGAAAGGTGATCCCACGGGTTCTTGTTTGCAGACAGCGGCGATTGGAGCATCCGTAGGCTGCACAAAAGTCCGGCATAGTCAGGTACTTCTGTAAACACAAAGCCAGTAAATTCCTGTATTATAATGCAAGATGTTTTTAACAAGCCAAACCACTTGGAAGAAATCATGTGTAACTTAAGTTATGTTGAAAAGAAAGAACAGTTCTGTCTCTCCCACTGGTGTAAAGTTGCTGGGTCAACTTTGTAATACTAGGTCTCACTCACAGCCTCTTGTTATTAGCCAGCTAATATAAATACAACCACATACACAAAGAAAAGCTGCAATTTCAACATGTCCAAGCATCCTGTATCATAGCCATGCTAATAATGTTTATAATAAACCAAACCGTTCAGTCAAGATTTCAGCGAGTTAAGAGTATTTTTGTGCAGATCACTCACCTTACAACAGCTACCATAACGCGAATCAGAGTAACTGTTGACTGTGGCAAGATGGCGGCCGGTCAGCTACGCTGGAAAATCTCCCATGAGCCATCTTGTGATATATATCTATGGACGGATCGGGTAGTGACGTAGTGCCAGTGACAACCAAAAGGTGCATTCACACTGCGGTACTTTTCCCACAAAGGTTCATGCGAACTTAGTTCATGATCGCGTTCACACCAAAAAGAGCCGGTACTAAAATGAGTTCATGCGAACCTTTTTACCCCCTCGAAAGTCCCTGCTAGAGAGCAGGGACTTTCGAGCGGCTCTTTTGTGAGAAAAGAGCTATATTTCTGATTGGCTGGGCGGATTGCAAACCACGCCCCGTAAAACTCCCAAAAAGTTTTGTGAAGCCGCCATTTTATTATCCTCGCATTAGCATTATTAGCATTAGCCCAGCGCAGAAACGCAGAGAGACTAACTTATGGCAACACAAAATAAAACATGGGAGCGGTGGAGATGAGGAGGTGTCGGTGTTCTGGCGATTTACTCGGAGTCGGAAGGCTTCAGTAGAAGCTGAAGCCAGTCCCCAACTCCGGGGACTTCCGGCCGGGGACTTTGGGCGGCAGTATACACCGTGAAGTGGTTTGCGGCCTGCCAGTAAACCCAAAGCAGAAGAAGAAGAAGTGACGTCAGCGGCTTCATTTGCCTAATCCAGCCCCAGGGACTTTTTCCGGTGTGAACGCGATCTGTACTAAATTCGCATGAACCTTTGTGTAATAGTCCTTTATGCTATATAGATGACCGCAGGTCATGGAGAGTAATGAGGTATCCGTAGACCTTTGTATGAGGTATCTTTATTGCTTGACAGCCATGACACATAGATCGCTCGTAGATGCGGGCTTGCATACACAAGTATCACTCCGCAGCAGCACCCCATCACTAACGTCCTGATGGTATATGTGCGCGGCACTATATACTACATCCTCCTTTCTTACAATGAAAGTTGCATATAACATTTGCTGTAGTAAACATTCTATAAAGGTCTCAATATTAACATTGTTCACTTGTTAACATGTGAATATATGAAATTATATTTTGTATGAACATTAACATGTCAATTTAGAATCAGTGTATATCACTCCAACATCCTCATATAAACACATACACACCTTACTCTTCTCTTTTTTATTTTCTTTCTTTCTTTCTTTTTTTTTTTAGCAAATAGAGTAAGGATGTTAACATATAAACTCTGTCTTAGCACAACCTTTAGCCTGAGCTAATTAGGAAATCTTTGTATCTCTCAGGTGGTCGAATAAGTCGGCCACATCTGGTTCTTCTTGTGCTCTGCGGTGATGACATTTCACATTCAACAGTCTCTGACGTGTCTGCATCTGGCGTGCATAGTTGATTGTCTTCAGGTAAGTCAGGTTCTGGGTCCATTTGGGCGTCGTGTGGTGTTTTCCTCAGATGTCTCCTGTTGCGCCTGTAGTGCTGACCTGAAGATGTGACAACATCATAGGAACGTGGCTCACCTCTCTGTGCAGTGACCAAAGCTGGACACCAACCCTGTTCAGTTTCCATGTGAACAGTACTTCCTGGTTGCAGCTCAGGAAGCGGCCTCGTTCCTCTGTCATAATACTGCTGCTGCCTCCTCTGTAGATTCTCGAGAGTCGAGTGAACATCCTTAGGCACAGCAGGCTGAAGCACCACGGTGGAGCTCGGTAAGGTGCTCCTTAGCACTCTCCCCATGAGCATTTGTGCTGGTGAGTATTGCATGCCTGTTACAGGTGTGTTTCTCAGGATGAGCAGGGCAAGATGAGGGTCTGTGTTCGTTAGTTGTGCTTTTTAAGAACATGTTTAACAGTTTGTACGGTCCTTTTAGCCAGACCATTGGACTGTGCATAGCCTGGGCTGGAATGAGTGAGTTTTATGCCCCATGATTCTGCAAAGTTCTTCATTTCTTGACTCGCGAATGGGACATGGTCACACACTATCTCTTTTGGTATTCCTATCCTGGAGAAGACTGATTTCATTTTCTTAATGACTGTATGTGATGTCTTGTCATTAATGTTAAGCACCTCAGGATATTTCGACAGGTAGTCGACCATCAATAGGAATGATTGTCCTTTTATTTCAAAGATGTCAGCCCCTATTTTGAGCCAAGGAAGCTCAGGAATGTCGTGTGAGATCAGAGGCTCTCTCTGGTTTCTGGGCTGGAACTGCTGACATGTCCCACAATTCTCGACCATTTGTTCTATCTCTCTTGACATACCTGGCCAGTACCAGTGCCTTCTGGCAAGTGCTTTTGTCCGCTGCATTCCTTGATGAGCCACATGTAATGTTTGCAGCATGTCACTTCTCATCGAGCTCGGGAGGATTATCCTGTCACCTGCAAACATTATCTCATCTATTACTGACAGAGTATGTCTGATAGGCCAGTATTGAACCAGTTTAGTGTGTACTTTTTCTGTGTCGTGGCCAGCCCTGTCTGTGTGTTTCCTGCAGCAGCTGTAGTATTTCATCATTAGCTGTTCCACTTTTGAGCTTTTGCAGCATCTCAGTGCTCAAAGCATCTGTTGGCTCCAGAGCATAGACAACTGTGATGTCATCAACTGTGAGTGTTCATCATGTGTGACAGCTCGTGAGAGTGTGTCTGCAATCAGTAGGTCTTTACCTGGTGTGTAGATGACATTCAAGTCATATCGCTGCAGCTGGAGGAGCATCCGTTGGAGTCTGGAAGGAGCTGCTCCAAGAATGCTTTCCAGAGGTTTGTGGTCTGACTGCACATCCACTTTCAATCCGTACACGTACTGATGGAACCTCTTAACAGAGAAGACAATTGCTAACAGTTCCTTTTCTATTTGAGCATAGTTCTTTTCTGTTTGTGTTAGTGCTCTTGATGCATAGGCAATTGGGTGGCCTTCGTGCATTAGACATGCTCCCAAACCATCTTTGGATGCATCGGCCTGTATGATGAGCTGTTTCTTTGGGTCATAGTAACTGAGTACAGGAGCTGTAATGAGAGCATCTTTCAGTTTTTTGACTGCTTCATCGTGTTCGTGCTGCCACAGCCACACACTGTCTTTTCTCAACAACTGTCTCAGTGGTGCTGACATGGTGGCCTCACCTGGGATGTACTGAGCTAGGTATTTCACCATGCCCAGCAATCGCTGTAGTCCTGTTTTGTCAGTTGGTGTTGGCATGCCTGTGATAGCCTTGATCTTAGCGTTGTCTGCTTTAACACCCTCTGAAGTGACCGTATGGCCCATGTAGTTGACACTGCTCACCTTGTACTGTATCTTATCTTTGTTGAACTTCACATTAGCCTCCTTTGCTCTGGCTATCACTTTCTGTAATATCTCATCGTGTTCTTTCTCTGACGATGCAGCAATTATCATGTCATCTGCAATGATGTGGATCCCTTGGATATCTCCAAATGTCTCAGTTGCGTTGCTGGAAAACCTCACTTGCTGACTTGATCCCAAATGGAAGACGTTTAAAGCGGTATCTCCCCCATGGCGTGTTAAATGTGCACAGTAGGGAGGACTCTTTATCTAGCTTTATTTGCCAATATCCATCTTTTTCATCCAGCACTGTGAAAAGTTTCTTACCAGCTAGTTTGCACAGAACTTCATCGGTCGTTGGAATGGAGTAGTGCTGCCTGAGAATAGCTTTGTTTAAGTCACTGGGATCCAAGCAAACCCGTAACTTTTTTCTGTCTTTCTTTTCTGTGATCACCAGGCTATTAACCCATGGTGTAGGCTCAGTTACCTGTACAATAACATCAGCTTGTAACAAGTCATCGAGAGTGTCTCTCAGTCTGTCCATTACTGCCAGTGGTATTTTCCTACAGCCATGTATGACAGGTGTGGCCTTGGGGTCAGTGTGGATGTGATATTCTCCAGCAAACTCACCTAAACCCTGAAAGACAGTTGGGTGCTGAGCTATGAGCTCCTCTTTTGTTGTGGGATGTTTCACTTCTATCGAGTCAATGTCCACTCTTTTCACCAGGCGCAGTTCTTCACATGCCTCGTTTCCTAATATGGGAATTGATGAGTGCCTGGAAACATAAAATGTCAGACTTGCCTGTGTTTTGGGAGTCGAGCATTTGAGTGTTACCACCCCTTCCGGCTTCAATATTCAATATTCGATTATGGAGACTGTAGCGAATATTCGAATAATCGAATAATCGCTGGCATCAGGGTGCGAACTGGAGGGGAGCTATAGCTCCCCTAGTGGTGACATGAGCTCCCCTGGGAACATGGTTTGTGAAATTTGGGGGGAGCTCTCTAAAATACTGATATGATGACCAAATGTTTTTTTTTTTAAAGGTGTAAAATAAGTGAAATAAAATTATATTTAGAGTTTATGATTCATGAAAAAAGTGTCGCCTGCTTGCACCGTGCACGCTGCCTGCAGCTCCACCCACTACCCACTCACTCACAAGCTAGTTTAGTTAGCACTGCATGTTTACCAGGCATTGTTGCTGCTGCTGACATGTCGAAAAGAAAAAAACAACATACCTTGGACAATTTCTTTAAAAAGATGGCCAAACAACCTGATCAAGAAGACCAACCGAATGTAGCTGGTGGTAGCACACAGTGGCGTTGCGCAATATTGCGGGGCTCCCCCGCAGGTCGGACCATGGGGCCCCGCCCCCTCCCCTAAATCAATAATAGAGTGACATGGGATAGACATCGTGGCCACTTTTTTAAATGTTTATTTTTTCAGGCATCTTTTGTAAACAGTATAGGCCTATAGGTCAGTAGGACATTTCTGTATAATATACATCTGATTTAAACAGTAAGGTCAGTAGGAACTGTATAATAATGTACATCTGATTTAAACATCATTGACAAATACAAACAAGTGGCTGTGTATTTTTTGTAACATGAAGGTATATTGTAGAACGTTATAGCCTATCATCATTGGAGTTCACACAACGGAACGGTTCACATATATATAACATTCTGTATAAAAGAAAAGTAGCCTACAAAAAACAAACAAATAAAACACATATAGGCTACATAGAGGATGCAATCAGGAGCTGCTTTGTAGGCCTATTATTTTATACGAGCGTGTCTCCTGGCATTCTTCTGCGCAAAGTCCTGTATAACAGTCTTTAAATCTATACTGCGCGCGCGTCAGCTCTCAATACTAAGGACTGCTAACCCAGACAGTCTCTCTTGCGACATTGTGCTCCTCAAATATGTCTTTATTAATTTAAGTTTTGAGAAAGATCTCTCAGCACTGGCAACAGTCACGGGTATAGTTAAAAACAATTTCAGTGCTGTGGCAACATCGGGGATACTTGGCAAAATGGACTGATTTTCAATGAGCAGGGTTTGTGCCAGGTCTTTGATTGTTCCACGCTCAATTTTCTTTATAGTAGGCCTAAGAGCATTACGGAGGGACAGGATCTGGAAAGGAAACTCGGCTGACAGGTCGTCTTTATACTGGCCTGATAAAGCACTTGCAGACTCAGACAGATCCTTGTCTGTTGCGCGCAAAAGTTCGCGGGGAAGCAGAAAAGAAAATCGCTGTGCAACTTCGCTCATTCCAACAAATCGATTTTTGAGTTGCGCAACGACAATATCGATATTTGCGTAAAATACCGCCACTCTAAAATGCTCCCCTGGGTCTTGGAGCCGCTGGTCCTCGCAAAGCTCTGAAAAGTGCCTCTTTGTGCGCCTTGCGCGTCTGTCTTTGAAGAGACTGTGGACACCCCATGAGGATGCCAGGTCTTGAGCGTGCGCTTTTAAGCCATCAAACTCTCCTCAGAGTTGGGCAAGTGTATCGGTTGCGTTACCAAGCATTGCTGTCGCCTGTAAGAGGTCCACGTCTTTGCGCTGGAGAGCTTGGGACACAATGTTGACTGTTTCAAGGACCTTGCCCTGTATTACAGTCATTACAACAAACTCAAAGCTCTCCATGGCCTTTTTCAAGCCAGTCGCCTCGGCACGTTCCTCGCTTTTTTTTGGAGAGCAAGTCTATCTTAGTTAGCGCTTGCATAATGTCAGCATAACGGAACCGCAATGATTGGACGGCGTCTTGTCTTGATGCCCATCGTGTCGGGCATAGTCTCTTCAGTGTAGGCTGGCCAGCCTTGGGCACTGAGAGGTGTGTTTCCAAAAGCTCCCATCGTTTGATGCTTCCACTAAAGAATACATATAGCCTTTCAACAGTGTCGTAGAAGTCTTTTATCTCAGGTATATTTTGGCATGCGTCATTGAGTACAAGGTTTAAATTGTGCGCAGCACAATGAATGTACACTGCGTTGGGCTCTTTATCCCTTATGCGTTTTTGTACATCGGAGTAGACGCCTCTCATATTGCTAGCCCCGTCATATCCTTGTCCGCGGCACTTCCCAAGTAGTATCCCCTTTCTCTCCATCGATTCGAGAATTTCTCTCTCTAGACCTGCAGCAGTTTGGTCTGTGACTGCATGGAAGCCCAAAAAACTTTCGTTTATTTTCACCTCCGTAGGGTTTCCATTTTCATCATTTGCTATAGTAACATATCTGAACACTTGACTCAGTTGGTCTACTTTTGAAATGTCCTTGTTAGTATCCATTATAATCGAATAGAATTCTGCATTCTGTATGTCTGTAATGATTGTGTCCTGCACTTTTTTCGATAGCAATGAAATTATTTCGTTTTGAGTTTGAGGACTTAGGTAGTGCACCTTCTTTTTGCTTTCAATAAGCCTTTTAGATTAGATAGAGTTTTATTGTCTCCCTTAGGAGAAATTTGTCTTGGGCATCGAGATAATACACATAAAAAACATTCAGGTCAATCAGTCATAGATACAGAACAGAGATCACATATATCACATGGCAAAGAAACAACAAGAAACATACAGGTACCGAACTTTCCCTATTGCACATACATAATCAAATTGCAGAACTGGATCATAACGCGCCATAAGTTCTATGGTAGATAAGAAATTACCATTATCTATATCACCTATTTTCTCTCTGTGACCCCGGAAAGCAGAGTTGCGAGAGGCCAGTGTTAGTGTAACATCAGTTATTCTGGTTAGGACCTCGGTCCAAAACCCCACCTCTCTCTTAAACTCAGATGATATTTGCGCGTCAATGGTCAGATTATTTTTCCACGTATCATACACGACACATGCTGCCAAATGAGAGCGAGAGAATTCGTGTTCCTTAATCTTTTTAGAGAAACCCTGCCAATCATTTATTCCTATTCTCCACGCATGGTGGAGGTGATGGGCAGACGGTCTGTCACCGAACAGCCAGCACTGCTCACAGTACACCCGGTCCATAGATGGCGAGTAACATAGCCACTTGCGCGGAATTCTACATCCAATTTTGGATGTTTTGTTATAGAACTCTTTTGAAAAGCACCTTCCCTTCCCATCCCTTTTGAATGGCTCTTCAGGCTTGCATGGCCCGTTATTCAGAATGTACCGTTTAACATCATCGTCTTCTAAATCTACAGGGAATTTCCCCCTATCAGTAGGGTATTCAGTCACAAAGTTGTCACTGGCCAACGTGTCCCTGGGGTGGGTGGGAGCTGCTGTCACTGTCGGGCAGTGTTGGGAAAGTTCACTTTCTACATGAACTAGTTCAGTTCACAGTTCACACATTTTAAAATGAACTAGTTCAGTTCATAGTTCATAATTCAAAATTTTGAACTAAAGTTCATGGTTTCAAAAATGAACTAATTTATAGTTCATAGTTCTTTTTTCAATACGTTGCTGCGAGCTATTATTTGTCTCCTGTACGATGTTAATGGGCCATTTCAATGTTTACAATATCCTCATAGGGCCGTACAAGTTATTGACCTTTGCTTAAAAAAACTAAAATCACAGCCCATTCATTTCATTCTGTGCAAAAAAAAAGCAACCTCTTAATCCAGATATCTCACCATGACTCGCGTATGCATGCACGTGCAGGGTGTGGCGTGACCACCAAAACAGAAAGATAATTTATGGACACAAGATGTGTGCAAATGTATTTAGTTTCCTATCCATGTGAACATGGTTTAAGTGGGGGGGACCTAACCTCCTCTAGAGGGGTCCGGGGGGCATGCTCCCCTGGGAAGATTTGTTGCACTTTGAGAGCAACATTAGGAGATCTATGGACACATCTCTCAACACCCAAACACAACTGTAAGCAGATTTTCTTTTAATTTATGGATATTTGACAAATCACTACCCTTTCAAACTGTATTCTTCTTTATTAATAACTGTCATATAGTATTTTATACCTGTTTACTTTATTCTCTTTTTTTTTTTAGAACTATAATGATCATATAAAGATGTGCCTTTACCTCACTGGTTGTAGACAAAGCTTCTTATATTCGTTAGCATAGCTAGCTAACCAGATGCTAATGATAACAACACAGTTATTGACTGTATGACAGATGAGCAGATCGCCACTGGGCTTTCAACTAAAGACACAGACACGCAGAAACTGCGGCATGTGTATGGACTTATCGGTACTGCAATTTCTGAAGTGCTGGAGTGGCGTTCTGGTGCTCTCCGTCAGAACTGCACCCCTGTCAGTCGAGACATATACCACGTGATGACACGTTAGGCTCGTGTTGTGTTCAAGGACCCTGACCTTGGCCAGGAAAACAGGCACTCGCTTGTTTAATTTTTTTGCGGTCTAGATTTCTTTCATTTTTAAATTTTTGCGTGTGTTTATAAATTACCTCGAGGGCCGTACCAAATTGTCTCGCGGGCCGTATACGGCCGGAGGTTCCCCACCCCTGCCGTAGAGTCTCACTCTGAGCGAGTGCTGCTGCAGCTGCTCTCGGCTTCGTCCATACTAATTAATTAATTAATTAATTCAATGCTCGCCGGTTCCGCGGTTCCACATTGTTTGTTGTGAGGAGTCTGATATATTTAGTATATTTATATTTTAGTGCGACAGCCAGGGGTGACAGGCGCGTACGCGTCACAGGCAGCTTGCTGTTGCCAAATTGGGTGGTTTTCCGCATTATTTTGAAGCCTGTTTACGGTGTGTTTTAACTGGGTTTTCGGCTGAAAGGCATATGAAATCTGGCACACTTTTGAACGCCGTTATAATACAGTGCTGAGAATGAACGCACTTTTGAACGCCGTTATACAGTGCTGAGAATGAACGCGTTCTCAATTACGTTCATCTAGTGGAAATACAGTACGTTCAGTTCACGTTCGCCCAAAATATGAACGCGTTCATGAACGATCGTTCATTGAACGCGTTCATGAACGATCGTTCATTGAACGCGTTCAGGTACATCACTGCTGTCGGGGCACGGCTAGCTGGCTGGGCAGCCTTGGCTATGGCCTCGGAGGGGGCACAGCTGACTTCTTGCTGACCTGCAAAAAGGAACGGATTATATTCCAATTCCAATGTAACCTGTAGCATACTGACTCGTACTGTTTATGGCGATTGGCGAATAAACTTTCTATTATTCTAACCTGTCTCGAAGCGTGAGGCACGACTAGCTGGCTCGGCTGTAACGGGGCTGCTGGGGTCTGTGGGGCACGGCCAGTGCTTGAATTGGAATGAAAAAGGTGCCATCAGCAACTTTTTCAAGTACATTTTATATATACAGCCCACAAACAAGAATTTGGCTACTATAATGCTGGTGGGTTTGTCTCTTAACTACTGTATATTTTAGAAAGGTTCACTGTACTTAACATTTTTTATGATAGGCAGCGGATATGGCTAAAGCTCAGTAAGGTCAATATTAACTGAAAATATAGCAATCAAAGTCTAGATCTTCTGCTGAAGACACATGAAGCAGAGACCTTTCAGGTGAGAGCCCCTCTGGTGGTGTTCAACATTAATGACAAGGAAACAAAGCTCTGGTCAGAAGCATTTTTTATAAAAAGCTTTAACAAAATTAAGTATTTCTGTACATTTTGAATGCAATCTAACTTTCCAACTCAGAAAACGAAAAACGAAAAAGTGCCAAAAGTCTTCTCACATGGCTGAGCTGCTTTGCAATATACTTCACCACTGAAGAATACAAATATGTATAAAGTAAACTATGATGCAATCTAACTTTCCAACTCAGAAAAATGATAAAGAGCATGAACAAAGAACATGTAAAAACAAATGCAAAATTTGCACAATCTAAAATGAGAAACTGTAACTGCAAGTAACAAAGTCTGAGCCATGGTAAAGAGTTACATTGAACACCAAGCTGATCAGATAACTCCCTGGTTGGTCTGAAGTCCTTCTATCTCCAGGATCTGTACAAATTGGCACATTATGCCAAAAGTCTTCTCACTGGGTGAGCTGCTTTGCAATATACTTCACATTGTTAGAAAAGGCTCCAGAAGGCCTTGGGGACATCAGTATCAGGGGCTGGAGCTGGACAGGCTCTTTCATCAGCACTTCTCCTTCCCTTTGCCAGCCAGGACCTCACATACTGTTCCGGATTGAACTGTCCTAGTGATGGTCCATTATATTTTAATGAAAACCAGGCTGGACAGTCGGCTGACAGAGAGAGCATTCCTTTTTGCAGTAAGGATATCGTTCATGCAGCTGAATGCCCGCTCACACTCACTAGTGGAGACAGCGATGGTTCGGACTGCTTTCAGTAGAGGCTCCATGGCAGCAGGTGTACGGGATGCCCTGGTTTCCTTGTATTCGCGAAAGCCCTGAACAGTCTCTCTTCTGTCCACTTTCAGCACTTCGCACAAACGTAGCACCTCTACGTCCCCATACTGTACGTCTAACTCCTCTTCAGGCCAACTTCCAGGATGGATAACTTTCATGTCCTGGATTAGCTGATTGTCCCGGGCCTCCCGGCCATGTAATGGGATTTCTCTTGTGCTGACATGAGAGGAGGTTGTGGAAGTCATTCTGTGTCTCAGATTCTCTACCATACTGCGGAAAAACTGACCTGCATGAATCTGTACAAGCCTGCCATTCTCACGCAGGGGCAGGGCAACACCCTTGAAGGACTTCTCAGCTAGAGCTGTATGAACTGTAGTCATGTGTGGGCCAGGCATGGTGACCATGGATTCAAAAACTCGTATTTCTCGAGTTAAGAGCCTATCTGCTGTAGGCAGTGTCATCTCTCTTTTTTGGAGTTGCCGAGAGAGGTCGCTGAGCTCTGTGAGCGCATCGTACATCAGTCCCAGATTGCTGACAAACGTTGCAGATGTGAGCACATCATCCAGGCCCTTGTACTTTGCTCTGTCTCTGGAATCCCTGCTCGTGTCGTTTGCAGCATTTGTGAAGTGATCATGAAGCACTCGGTAGTTTTCCCAGACTGCTCTGACGCTCCTTTCACTTGAAGCCACCCAGCGGATGGACAAAACACGCCCTATCACCAGGAGACGCTGTCCGACTGCTTTGCGCACACTGCGCTAACTGCCTCTGATTTTTGGGGAGGCATGGAACAAGGAATAGAGTTTGTCCAAAAAGATCTGGAAATGATGAGCCCTGAGACCTCCTTGACCACATCCCCAACTGCCAGCTCTAGACGATGATTGGAGGCAGTGCCACACAAACAGGCTTGGGAATTTACTACACAACTGGGTAGCAACGCCTGTTCTCTTCCCTAGCATGACTGAAGCCCCATCACATGCAAAAGAAACGAAACACTGACCTAAAAAGTCCTCGTTAAAATCTCTTCCAAGACACTCCATTAACGCCTTTGTGATGTCATCAGCCGTTGTTCCATCCAACTCGATCAGCTCCCAAAAAAAACGTCAGCATCAGCTAATGCTGAGCGTAGACACACAACAAGCACCGTTTTACCACTAATAGTGGTAGATTCATCGACCAAAACACAGAGTTTTCTTTGGTTTTCTGTAATGTCTTTTGCCATTTTTTTCTTCAGCTCATGAGCTATGTGGTCGATGATTTCGCCACAGGTTTTATTGGAGTGCAAAACCCTGCCCACCGTTCAGCCCCATTCAGTTTCTGTACATTCAAATCAATTGGCATGTCTGTGAATGGCCGGCTATGTTTGCCAATTTTATATGCCGTTCGAAAACTCTGATAGTGGTTGTCTAATTCAGATTTATGCATAGACTGCACTTGATGTTGAATAGTTTCACGTGAAGCAGATGTAAGGATGTCAGCAGCTTTTACATGGGCTTGTGATTCTTTATGTTCTTTGATTTTTTTTCTCAGGCTAGCTTGTTGTTTGCCCTTGTCAACACCGAAATGAGACACTGCACACTCACCCCATTCAGTTGACAGTTTCAGTCCTTGACCAGTGTGTATTCCCAAAGATTTGACATCTCTGCATATCCGACATCCTAGCTTCTTATCTTTAAGAAGGAGCCATGCATTGGTCTTGCAAAAATATTGCACCTGGTCCGTTGTCCAGCAGTCAGGTGCATCGCTTTGCCCGGTGTTGGTGGTGGCAGTTGCGCCAGCAGCAGCTAACGTTAGAGGCTCTGGAGGAGGCGGCGGAGCTAGTGCTAATGCTAATGCACTAGAACTTGGAGCAGGAGGATCAACCAAAGAAAGGTCCCCATCAGACACAATTTCCAACACAGGCACAGCATTCTCTGTATTTGAAGTTTCTTCCGGCGACAACCGCTGTCTTTTTGGCACTTTTATTAATCCACGCTAACATTTTAGAAATGCTAATTTGTGACGTGACTTGCTTTCCTTCTCTCGGGGGCGTGCCTGCTCTGTTCTATCACTCTACATAGCCACCCACTGGGTGGGAGTTGCACTGCATAAACACAACACACGTGCATCTAGGTATGTAAATTGTAAAGCATTAAAACATGGTTTTACTAACAGTTTTCAGTATGTTGTTACTTCGGCATTATTATTATTATTATTATTATTATTATTATTATTATTATTATTATTTTGAAACGTGTATTACTATTAAATCACGGTCAAATAGGTTAATTTTGACATAGTCGTTTCCACCACAGTATTTACATGGAGAAGATAAGCCCCGCCCCCTCTCCAGCACGTTCTGTTTGAATGACAGCTGACAGCCGCTGTGAAACTCCAGCGGTTAGAGCGATGAGAATGTCCGTTCGGCACCTCATGACGCATCTACTGAGTACCGGGCGGCTGTATATATATATATATGGATGTATAATAAGAACGGCGGGAGAGTGTTGAGTACTGGCACGGTGCATGAGTACCGGAGTACCGCCAGCATGCCGGTACTGAGCAAGAAGTGCCGGTACTCCATGGGTCAGAACCAGAAGTGCCGGTACTGCGTACCGGTGAGTACCGGCCCAATTCCAGCACTGGGCACGGCTAGCTGGCTGGGCAGCCTTGGCTATGGCCTCGGGGGGGGGCACAGCTGATTTCTTGCTGACCTGCAAAAATGAACGGATTAGATTCCAATTCCAATGTAACCTGTAGCATACTCTTACTGGTTATGGCGAATAAAACGTTCTATTATTCTAATGTCTAACCTGTCTGGAAGCGCGAGGCACGACTAGCTGGCTCGGCTGTAACGGGGCTGCTGGGCTGTCCGCCTGGACTCGGAGCTGACGGCCGGGGGCCGGTGGGGTTTGCTAGCTATCTGCAGTAACGTTAGAGTCTACGTCTACCTTTGATGCCTGCCGGAACAATGACGTTATTTTAGGTAGTTTTGCCCTCTCCTGTTCGGTTTTCGCTCTCATTTTGCTTTTCTGAGCACCGCTTCGGTAGTGGCGCTTCATTTTTCATGTTTACCGGCAACGCAACTAACGAACGTTATTTATATGAGCAATACTTCCCGCTTTGTTTTGAACGCTGCCCAGCCTGCCAATGAACATTAGTTATCAGCCGGCTAGCCCTATCGCAGGTGAGCAAATAATTATAATGATACACTGTTGTACTACTACAGGCAGCGTACACATGACGTAGCAACATAGCAGGGAGGGGGGGCCCCGCCCTCTGCGCCCTGTTCCCGCGTTACGAAATCTAAGAGGATAGCCTACAGTGGGGGCGGGGCCCCCTAAGCTCCGGGGCTCCCCCGCACCGCGGGGGGTGCGGGAGCCTCCACTACGCTACTGGTAGCACATCGTACGTTGTGACTGCTGCTACAACAGAACCGAGAGAGGAGGGAGCTAAGGTCAGTGCTAGTGCTAACTTGACAGCTAACGTTAACTTGGGGGCTGAAGAGACACAAGAAGACGAGCCGTTGTGTCGTGTGTGTGGCGTCGCGTCTCTCCAGGCAGTGAGAGGGTTGTGTTGTGCTATAGCTGTATTATTAATATTAATATTGTTCATGGTTGGTGCCGCTGGCTGCTCTTATCGCGTGTGTTCGGCTCTGTGTAGGCTACAGCCATAATAGGCTATAGCCCATGTGAAACAATGTAGCCTGTTTTTGAGTCATTTTAAGTTGATTTAATTAAACAGTCAAACGTTACATTGGTGGTCCGTGGATTATTTATTATCAAGTTGATTGAAGTTTGCGTAGCCCATACATCAGTGACCACCAACTGGCGGCCGGCGGGCCACATCCGGCCCGCCAGACATTCTCATCCGGCCCGCACGACGGGGGTGACTGTGGCGTTGGCGGAGTGGTTACTGCATTCGCCCCCACCCATTTCTTTGTTTACAATGTCTCGTGAGTAAGGTGCAGTACCGGAGTCCAACAGAGAGGCAGCAGCTGCGGGACAGTAGACTGCGTACTGCGAAACCTTCCCTCCCCTGAAGAAGAAGTGATCCTTCGTTGTGAAGAGTCTGGTTAATGCGCTCCGCACCACAGCAGTAGCCCCGCTGTGACAGAGTCCAACAGAGAGGCTGGAGCTGCGGGACAGTAGCCAAGAAGCAGGGTTGGGTTGTAACGTAAAAAATAACGGCGTTACGTAATCAGAATACAAAAATCAAGTAGGCTTAACTGTATTCAGCTGGCGTTACATTTGAAAAACGAGTAATCTGATTACAGTTACTTTCGTAAACCTGAAGTGAATACATTTTGGAATACTTATTGGAATTATTGGTGGAAAAGTTTCCTCACAAAATGTAATATTCATTACCGGCAGAACTGTGTGCACACTGCACAGCGCTGCAGCATGTCTGTGAGTGAGAGAGAGATGCAGGGTGTCTGTGAGGCCCCGCCCCCGCACGCAGATGAGAGAGAGAGATCTCTCTTAGGCTGCGGCCCCACGAGGACGAATTCGGTCGTTTGCGTTACTGTTTAGTGTCATATAGACCGTTCGGCCACACGAGGACGACCGAATATGGCACTAAACGACTGAGGAAACGACAACGGGTCCCAAGGTGGATAGAAATGCATACGCCACTCTCTGGGGGGTCAAACAGCTCCGTGTGTGCGCCCTATACGGACATTTTCAGATCACTGATAGTGATTGCGCAATAGCCCCGCCTCTCCCCACCTCTTCTGCTCACCTCCGCTTACCCCGCGCCAGTGCTGAAGTGTTTCGCCACCAACAACAACAACAATGGCGGATCGCAGAGTTGCTATCGTGCTCCGGACGCTATTGACCATGCTACAGTTGTTTGTGCAACATCTACAGCAATAATGATGAGGCAATAGCCCCGCCTCTCCCCACCTCTGCTGCTCACCCCCACGTCAAAGTAAACTGCACCCTGAATTCAGATTATTTATCTTTCTCTCGCGAGTGAAGTCTAATCTGACAGGACGGAGACACGCAGCTCTGCTCCCCTGCAGCTCCTCCCTCTGCAGCAAAACACACACTTCAAGTCAGATCATCACCCTTAGCTATTTTAATTACCTCTCAAACTCCCTAAACTAGTTATAAATGTTTATTTTTACAGTCGGCCGGGTCACTGATTACTGGATGAGCTGCTGCATGAGACAGACACTGGCGCTGTCCGAAGAGAGGGAGGAAAAAGAGAGGCTCCGTGTATTTTATCATTATATTATATAGAGTCGTTATTCATTTGTTTTAAAGCTCAATAAATAACAAAGAAGACCTTTGACCGGCACTTTTATAATTTTGTCCGGAAGATTTCAACTTTAATACACGCTGACTGGCGAAAAACTCTGCCCGGTTCCCTCGGCCCCCACCGCGGAGAATAAACAGAAGGGCAACCATGACAACCATGCTTCTTCGCTGCTTTTGTGGAGGAAGTTACAGCGCCACGTAGAGGCTCCTGCATATGTACTGCAGCTTCTCCAGCGGTTGAAGCTAAACGGAGCGGTCTCGTGTGGGCAGACACTATCCGGATAATTATTGCATGTGGACGGAAGCCGTTTGCGATTGCGTTTGCGTTAATCCTATGCGTTTAGCCGTTTTCGTCCTCGTGGGGCCGCAGCCTTAAAATATATTGAAAGTTAGAAACGGAGATGGTTAGATAAAATGTGCAAGATAACGTTTATGTAGCATTTCTTTATTGTCGAAATGATGACATTTCATAACGGGATGAAATCAAAGTGAATTGCCTGCTGCTGCTGAATGCATGGGGCAAGTGACTGGAAAAAGTTTTAAAAGTTATTACATCGTTTCAGATAATAAATAATAATGATAATTCATTCTATTTAGGGGCGCCTTTCAAAGCACCCAAGGACACCTTACAATTCATAACATATTCCAAGGAAAGGTTTTAAGACGGTACAAAGAATGCAGTCCGGGTGGTATTTTGTATGTGGGGTGCAGATGAGAGAGCTGTCCAGAATGACACCAAAGATGTTGTGTTTGAGTTCTTGATAAGCCATGAAAACAGTTAAATAAGTGTCTCCTGTGCACCAAAACATACCCATCTGTTATGGAAAAAGAAAGTATTCCAAAAGTAATCTGAATACTATTTATAAAATTCTGGGCTATATAAAAATCGCTGGCCCGCGATAGTGTCTATTGGTTACATTTCGGCCCTTGGACAAATGTAGTTGGTGATCCCTGCCATACATGCTCGGGAAATCTGTTGACATGAACATGATCCTTCGGGACGTATCATGTAAATGTAGACCTGTGGCACCACAACATATTTTCTCTTTATAATAGGCCTATGTCTGTGCCGTTGCTATTAATGCACGGATCAGCATTTACCCCCCCCCCCCCGCAAAAATAAATAAAATCCCGGCTCCCCCGGAGACTGTGGTATAGTTCGCACACTGGCTGGCATCCCTACTCTGCTCCTGTGTCTAACTTAAACTTCACACACATGCAGTCAACATTTACATTAGAATGCCACGACTTGTCAGCTTTAGACTTTAGCTGATCAATGTTCACTGTCCCAACATATAGGGTAGGGTGTCTATTTCCGGAGAAACATCATGTACTGTCTTGTGATGTTGGGCTTTAGCTGACCTACACATTTTTGCATAGTGATTCTGTTTTCCACAATTATGGCAGGATACTCCGTATGCTGGACACTGTCTTGGCTGGTGTGATTTACCACATTGTTTGCATGTTTCATGTCTTTGTCCCATGTCTTGTGTACGTTGTATAGGCAGTGTGCGTGTCTTTTGTCCTTGTCGACTATTCTTGTGCACTGCAAGTACAGACATCTCCTGGGCTGCTGCATTCATAGCTAGCATTTGAACTTTGGCCGTCTCAGCAGCTCTACAGGTGTCTATGGCCCTTTCTAATGTGAGATTAGGTTCTCTTAAAAGTCTCTCTTTCAGTCTCTGGTCATTCATACTAAACACAATCTTGTCTCTGATCATGTCATTTTCTGTGGTATAAAATTCACAATTCTTGCTCTTTTGCTTGAGCTCCGTCACATATTTCTCAATCGTGGTGTTACCTGACATAGGATGTGCCCAAAACTGATGTCTCTCAAACACTGTGTTCTTCTTAGGCAGACAATAGGCTCTGAATGCTGCTAGAATATCCTTAACAGTCTGTTCATCTTCTTCTTCACCTTCATCTTCACCATGTGCGATGTCTAGCATGTTGTAAACTTCAAGAGCCTCCTCTCCTAGTGCATGCAGTAGTATGGCCACTTTAATCTTCCTGTCCTTACCGTCTGCACCACTCGCGGTCATGTAGATTTGGAAGCGTTGTTCCCATCGTCGCCAGTTTTCTCCCAAGTTGCCAGTGAGTACCAGTGGAGATGGTAATTCGAATCGATCCATCTCTTTTTTTTTTTTTTCTTCCAAGAAAATTGCGACTCCCGCTCTCTGGGGACCGCACCTGTTAGCTTTAGGCTAACAAAACTTTCATCTGTTTAGCTCCGGCAAAGTGACGAACTGGACCGACTTCTGACACCATGTAATAGTCCTTTATGCTATATAGATGACCGCAGGTCATGGAGAGTAATGAGGTATCCGTAGACCTTTGTATGAGGTATCTTTATTGCTTGACAGCCATGACACATAGATCGCTCGTAGATGCGGGCTTGCATACACAAGTATCACTCCGCAGCAGCACCCCATCACTAACGTCCTGATGGTATATGTGCGCGGCACTATATACTACACTTTGTGGGAAAAGTGCCTTATGACTATTTTTAGTATTGACGATCTTTCCAATCCAGTCGAGAGATCTCTCTCTCTGCCCCGCCTGCTTGGGAGGGGGCGGGGCAGTTTACACACACGCAGCTGATACACGCAGCAACACACACACGGAGGATATGGCCGAGAGAACGCGCTCCAAGGTGTGGTTAAACTTTACCCGTCTCGATATGCAAAGTCCATTAAGTCCTTTCAGAGTTCAAATAAAAATATCCCCCGATTCTTGGTTCTTCATAATTTTGTGTAATGGCTTACGGTTTGATTTCGATAAACCAATGAATGCAAGGGAAGAGTCTGACTATTTTGATTTGTTAATCTACATTGACCCACACCACAATTATATGTATAACAATGCTTTCCCTTATTTAGAAGACAACATATGTATCTTCACATCAAGGAAAGTCAATCAGACGTATAACGGGATGGTGAACATGCATCAGTGTCCCAGCCTGACTTGGACCGGAGATGTCGTTTCATGGTTAGTTAGTTCCATCATTTGAAAGAAACAATACACAGATGTTAAGGACACCCTGTATGATAAAAGGTTTTGCTTCTATCATTGTTGAAATTTCACTTGAATAATTAAGGATCTCACCTGTCAAGTCAGTTTTAGTTGTATGAAGGATACTTTTATAATGTGTAGTTTGAACACTTATGACCTAATGGTTGACCAAATATTTAGTAATGCTTACTCCAGTTTACAAAACCAAAAAGCGAAAACAACCATTTTAAAGCACACAAGGAAAGCTAGTGTGAACACAAAATGTTCCAATTCAAAACCTATAAGAAATGGTTGAGCAATGATGCCATCATGTGGACACAAAGCCACACTATGACAACACTTCAAATGCCAAACATTAATTACATTTATAAATGTAATTAAATGTCATTTTCTCAATATGGACTGTTCACTCATTCACAAACCAAATGAGACTTCTTGAAGAGCCTGGAATAAAAAGTATCTTGGGTAGTTAAGGGTTAACAAAAGCACAAACTATAAAAGCGTCCCCATTCAAATTTGAGTCGCCTTTGCAGTTGTAGGCCCTGTGGTCGTTGCCTCTGGCATCTTAGGGTTTTGAGGCATCAGAGGGTTTTGAGGCATCAGAGGCAGTGCAGGAATTTTAGGAATTTGAGTCACCTTTGCAGTTGTTGGCCGTGTGGTCGTTGCCTCTGGCATCTTAGGGTTTTGTGGCATCGGAGGGTATTGAGGCATCCAAGGCATCGGAGGGCATTGAGGCATCGGAGGGTATTGAGGCATCCAAGGGTTTTGAGGCATCAGAGGCAGTGCAGGAATTTTAGGAATTTGAGTCGCCTTTGCAGTTGTAGGCCGTGTGGTCGTTGCCTCTGGCATCTTAGGGTTTTGAAGGATCCAAGGCATCGGAGGGTATTGAGGCATCCAAGGGTTTTGAGGCATCTGAGGCATCTCAGGGAATTGAGGCATCAGAGGGTTTTGAGGCATCTGAGGCATCTCAGGGTATTGAGGCATCTCAGGGTATTGAGGCATCTGAGCTACAGGGGGGGAAGCAGGAGGTGCAGCAGTAGGTGCGGCAGGAGGTGAGGCAGGTTTGGAACACCAGAGAGAGACTGGAATTCCTTGCCAACGCATCGGGAGTACATAACTTCCACCCTTTGGGAGAAAAACATACAATTAGAAACAGCAAGGAATCACACAAACCTGTCAATGTTACAATCCGAATGTACGAGGCAAAAGATTAATCTCATGCAACATATTTGAATGTCGGCCCCCCATCCAAAAAGTAGTAGTTAATCAGTCAATTTGAAAGCAAGCGAAAAACAACTCGCATTTGAAAAGTTGAAAACACATTTTCGCTGATATCAAGATGATGCAGATTAAACATTTTTTTGGCCCTCGTTACACCATTCATAACTATAACAATTCACAGCACTAGCCATCGTTTTTTTAAACTCACTTCCTCACTCTTTAAAATCAGTTTCACATTACCTCTTGAACCATGTTGCAGCCATCATAGGGAACCAACATTTCAAGTGCATGCGAGTTCCTCTGCATGTTGTAGCCACAGGTAGACGGGACCTGGGACAGAGGCATTGGAGTTGCATTTCCTGTGGGGTAAAAAAGTTCAGTGTTTATATCATTGGTAGAGATAAATCAAGTCTACATTTAAGATATTCCACCGCTCTGAACTTCATCCGGCCCAAACCACACTGCAGTCTTTTGGACTGGCGACTTGTGTTGGGCTCATCCAGCCTGAAGGCCAATATAATATATATATATATTTTTTTTTTTAAATAATTTGTACTTTAAAAGAGAAGCAAAACAATTCAAGCAAAAACAACAAACCCTTCATTATGTAATCAAAGTATTTGTACCTGCAAAGTCTCCTTGATAAGCAGCTTCATCCTCCTCATAAGTGTTTGAGGATGACTTCTTGGTCCCGTCTGTGACTTGAGAATCAAGTCCTGATCCTTTTTCAAATTCTCTCCCGAAAACAATTGTCCCCTCTTGGAACCCATTTGTTGTATCTGCATATTTTCTCCCTTCTCGTCTTTCTGTTTTCTTCAGTCGATAACAGTCTATAGTTTGCGCAAAATAACACGTCAGAATAACAGCTGCAGCCAGGTAAACACCAACGCTTTTTCTCTTTCCTGTGTGTATCATCCTGTTGGACATGACTGCTGATGTGAAGAGCTGCTATTTAAGCATCAAGCAGGTACTGGGTTGTGTCAAGGTTGCCAATAGTCTTGCTGTCTAACTGAGAGGTTCATTCTGGCCCATCTCACCAACATAAGGGTAAAACACAACCACTCTGCCATCTTTCTGAGAAATGGTGTAACCTATGTACGTGTAATGTATACACTTTAGACATTATGTTATTTACAATAAATCTAATGAGTACAAAGTGTACTCCTCCCTCCTAAAATGAATTATCACAAGGTTATATAATGTGGAATGATCAGAAGCTCAAGCACATTTACTTATTTAAGATTACACTGTTTTGTCAACTTCTGTTGTGAACGCCATCGTTATCATTTGGAGCTCAAATTTGTATTTAGAAGAAAAAGGAAATTTGAACATGTGCAACTGGGCAAACTCCATCTGCAGAGCAAGCACTGAACAGCTACGGAATGAATCTTGAGGTGAGGTTTGTTCGTATTCTTTGTCTATATTTCCAAATCTTCTTTACTTTATTGATTGTGGCATCACAAACTAGATTCACAGTGAAATGGTTAGCACTACATTTCAGAATTCACCAATAAAAAGGATCGCTTTAGAAATATTCAAAAATAAATCTTTATTTTGCTTATATTTTACTTGAACCTTGACATAAACTGTACATAATAATTCAGGATTCATCTTTTTCCTGCTGACAAAGACTATATAATCTGCACTTTGAAAGTATATGCAACATACAATTGTGTTTCATAATACACGTGGATATTAATACCAGTAGTCCAGCGACCAAAACAAAGTGTGCTATTCAGGCAGCTTTGTCTCCAAGGTAACTGACAACAACAAAAAGTGTGAGGTGTTGGGGTGAGTGCATTACCTTAAGTGTACATATTTCATTTATTTTTTGTCAGTTTGCTATTCTCATTTTCATAATTTTCAATCAAACTAAAGCTTATAATTTACAATGTTTTCAATTGAAACATTTCATGCAGGCATTGCCTATTCTCATATCTGTTGTTATGACCTTTCTCTGTCCCCTTTTCAACATGATAATTTATGATATTTTTCTTGTAAATGTGATACTGATTCTGCTGCATAAATGTTTATAATAAATATATGTGACTTAGAGTCTTTGAGATCTTTTTCATGTTATTGCCACCTAATTTATTTACTGTATATATTCGTCTTCACCAGGAGATGCACCTTACAGAAGCAGTAAATACTGAATACCTTCGTGGGAAAAATATTCGAAAGCAGTGACTTTACTGCAGTCAGAAGACATGACATCTAGCTCTTCCTGTAAGTCTGCTCCAATCACAACTATGATTAAATAAAAAAAGCAGGCCAGTGTTTACTTATCTTAGTAGGACTTGATTCAACAGTAAATTGTGTTTTACCATTAGACCCTGCTTCTACATTAGAACACGATATCAGTGAGCCACTATCTGCCCTGGATGACAAAGTAAGACGGATCAAGTAGTTGAAAATACACAATCGATTTTGCTTTTCAGCTCTGTTTTAATCACTGTAGGCTATATTGAATTTGTTAAAGCTTTTGATTTATTACTTGTTAACTTTAATAGATTTGTGTTTTTCTTTGGTAAGAGGAGAGCAGAGGGCTGTCCACAGTATGTCAGGGACCCTCCCACCTATTGTCTCAGAGCAGCAGGAGTTCTGAGGTATAACCGGGAGTCTGACAACAGGATAAACCTAACAACCATTGTTCCAGCGGTAAAAGAGATCAGGTTTCTACCTACTGTTGTGAACTCCAATCTACATGAATTTATGTTACTGATTATTTCAATATAACACTTGTTTGTCCAGTCCCAACCTGTGACAGAATATCCAGTAAGGTGTGAGTTCTGTGGAGGAAAGGGCCAACCTTCACTGGATCTAACATGGACTCAGGAACCTGAGGTAACAAACAAATTAACACAGGAAAATAAATCCCCAAATACACCTGATGAACCGTTTACCTCCTTGCATCCTCTTTCATTTTCATCTTAGTCAATGCCACTATTCTGCTGTGCTCAGCGGCAGCAGCTGTGTAAGATGCTGGCAAAGCAGAGATGTTTGGTTGAGGGCAGATGTGACCTGAGGACTCTTACTCCATCGTCACCGAGAGACAAGGCTGGAACAGTAAAGGGGGAGCTTCTCTTACAAGGCAAGGAGATGGAGGATAACAACAAGTTCATCATGGACTTACTGGGTGGACTCAGGTACAACTTTGCATCTTAAAATGATTTTAAATCCATTACACAGCAACAGAAAAATAAAGTAAACTGCTATCTTTATACTGTAATGTTTATGCTTCATTAGAGAACGATCAGAATTAAGAATATACGATGATTACTCAATCCAACTACCGGGGGCAGAAACCTGTGAGTAACAGCTGAGTTAGGTAACGCATTGACAGCTTTTAATCTGTTCATCCAGTCATGATTGATAAGCACAAACAGGCATTGCAAGAGCTCTCTTTGTGACTTTAAATGGATTTGTGAGGCTGATACAGTTTGTCCTGTGCTATTGTTTAGTTCCCCCAACATCAAAGGTCCTTAGCTTCCGGCTCTCGCGTGCTCCAGGAGAAGGATGTTGGACAGTTTGTCCTTGTAGCGATGCTGAAAAGGAATTGAAAATAAAACAGGAAGAGGAGCAGGTGTTGATCCTTTTTTGTGACCACAAGCAACTTCAGTTTGGCATATGTCATTATCAGGTACCCACAATATGCTATTGTGTATTCTCTTATTAAAGTCAGTGCTAAGAATACCTAACCTTTATTGGAAAACTAACAAATAATCCTAATTTATTTGTATTGATTCAGGAGGACTTCATTCTGTATATTATATTTACCCATATACACTGCCCCCCTGTTGTCACCCTGTGTCTGATCAATACATAAAACTACACAATAGCAGTTTTAAAGCTGTATTTTTTTTAAAACATTTTTTTATTGTGAATAGGGTTAAATATAGATAGATAGATTCAACTTATTGTCATTACACAGTACAGGTACCATGTAACAAAACGGTTTCTCTGCATTTGACCCATCCTAGTGTTAGGAGCAGTGGGCTGCCATTATGTACGGCGCCCAGGGAGCAGTGTAGGGAACGGTGCCTTGCTCAAGGACACCTCGGTAGCACTTGGTCTTTCCGGGACTTGAACTGGTAACCTTCCAGTTGCCAAGCCAAGTCCCTATGGACTTCGCCACCACCGCCCTGTCTGGGTATAAACATGTATGGCTTTTCACAGGGTTACTTTAGCAATCTAATCTTGTGCTTTCATAAAGTAGGCAAGACACTGACACTGAAATTATAGAAGCAGATACTGAAATGTCTTCCTGATTTGTAGTCCCTAATATAGCGCAGGTCCCAAAGATACTTGATTATAACTTCCCAAAAAGCAGTAGCTTTTTTAGTTGGACTCTCAGTTGCCTAATTTTATAATGTAGCCTTTTTGTTGTAAATGTTGATTAACATTAAAGTATTTGATTTGTTTATTTGTCCATGTTTACAGGACAGGGCAGAACCTCTTCAGAAGAATTACTCCAATGGCAGGACCTTTCTTACTGTGTTCCCTGATGGCTCTGCTCAGGCCTTGTATCCACTCACAATGCATAGATTTGTATAATGTGACCAGATTTCCAGTGGGTCTTGCAAGGAGCCCAAGAGAGTGTGCATGCAATACTACATACAGTGGATGTTCCCATCCTTATCGTCATGTTAACAGCTATCCCTCAGGCCTCTTGGCTCTGGTTGTCGTGGTCACTGCAGAAAATGGGAGAGTCTGCATTGTGTACGATGACAGCGATGCCTCCAGTCCATCGATGAGAGCCATGTTCCAGTCTGACGGCAGGGCGACATGTTATCACAGCAATGGGAACATATGGTACAAAGAAAAGTATATATTATTTATTTAATTAAAATCTTTAGGATTAATATATATTTCAAAGCAATACTTGCCTTAAATGATATTTGTATATCCATTACTTATCACGTGTTACCTCCAAGATAAAAATGTTTGCAAGCCGCTTTTGTGAACAAGCAATTCCAATCTGGAAAATAGGTTTATTAAGCATACGACTAAATAAATAGGATTAGGATTATATTTCACGTTGTGTGAGAGTTTTTTATCAGAAGTTTATAGTTTTACTGTTGTGAGCGTGGCCTTCATTTACTTAAATTCATCAAGAATATTCAGTTTTACAAATCATCTTTCACAATATAGGCAACAATTGTTCTTCTTCCAGAATTGTGGTTACCAAGAAGTGAGTAATTGAAATAAAAAAAGATGTTGGGGTGAAATATTAATTCAATATTAAGGTAAATAAAAGTTGGCGGTGGCTAAAGGACAAACCATGAATTGGGAAACATGGCAAAAACTCTTGAAAGACTCGCTGCCAGAGGCCTTATCATAATCTTAACCATAGCAGGTCAGTCAATGCTTTAACGCAAGAGTTATACGCTATGCATCAGACTGTATAACATCCTGTTCTATACAAATGGGGGCATGACATGGATGGTTTAGAAAAGCTTATAATACTAATTGCATGTGTGTGTGTTGTTGCAGGCTGACTTTAAACAGTGCCGGCGGTCAGTGTTTGGATGAAGCTGGTGCCAGGGTTCATCGGTGGAGCTGGAACAGTCCGAGCCTCATCCCCACTCCCCTGCATCCCGTCTTCCTGTCACTCAACAAAACGATTGGGGTCCGAATTCTTGGGAAGGAAAAGGTGTTTGTTACCTTCCTGGCAAAAGGCCAACAGGCAAGATTCAGAGTTGGTGCCTGCTGCGCTCAGGTGAAGCTATGTTTTTCTAACAAATGTTTTTTCTGCCTATTCATCTTGCAGTTGCTTGCATCACCAATTCCGCTTCAATCTTTGTTTCCCTCCAGTGTGAATGTGCAACAGGCAGCGATGCTTCAGGGCCGTCAATATCAAAGGAGGAGCTGGATGTGTTGGCAGCCAAGGTTAGGATTCATCAGGCTTTCCAGATTCTCCACCAGTACCTGACGACGCCTTCACATCCCCATCTGCTGAAAACCACATAAGCCCCTCACCTCATGTTATCGCCCAGAGGCTTCTAGAAGTCAGTACTGATGTGATGAGTGAGAGTGAGACAGCCTTTATCAAAGGATGTCAAGATTGTCTGCCAGTAATAAAGTAATCGGTGACACAATGATCGCAACTTTGCCATTGATAAAAAGTATGGCACATTCAAAAGGCCAACAATTGTTATCTTATAAAAAAGCCTTCAAAAATTACCATTTCACACCACCACCCCCTTCTTCCTCTTGTAATGTGCTATACAAATGTAATGTATTATTATTATATAATCAAGGTCATACAACAGAAAGCATTCAAAAACCTTGTTCTGCATTAATGTGGGTAGAAGTCCCATATATAGGGAATAGGAGGGTCTAAATAATATCAGACCCTTGTCATCTTCTTGCAAAAAAGCACTGGTGTATTTTATACAACCTAATGGCCCCTATGGGATTTCAAAAGTTAGGAGAGCATTTCCACCACATTTGCTCAAACAGGACTTTTCTTTCTCAATCATGGTATTTGAGACCACACAACAGAATCTGAAAAAAACTAAACAAATGACCTCTAAATAACATTAGCAAAACATTCTCACACTAGACTTTTGCACTGGTCATACCCTTTCAAATGATCTGACCCATAACCCATTATGAGTTTTTTTTTAAACCCCTGTAACAGCAAAAAAGCCCTCATGGGATCTACTTAATTACATAATGGGATGTTGCCCTATAGTTTGGATTATCCAAAAATCAACAAGCGTTGCCGGTTGCCACTGACGTCACTATGTTTTAGTCTTGTATTGTCCAGGCTAATCTGCTGTGTGTTCTAATCACATAAGCTTGGATCCTCAGGTCTTCATAATAACATTAAAGTGGAGCAGATGGCTTTAAAGTGCACTCATGGCTGTAAGCAAGCAGGCCATCAAGACAAAAAGAGCAGTATCTCTCAGGCATTCATTTAGATTAACTACATTTTCTCTCAGATAACTTAACACCTTGAGGGCAGACACATCATCCAACATCTCTTCTAAAAGTAATAGGTTGTATCATTCATAACACAGACCAGCACATCAGTAAACCACAGCATAACACCAGAGCCTCACAGTTAAATAGTTACAATATGTTTAATCTTCTTTCAGCTTCCTTCAAGTTATGCAAATATAAAAAATATTCAGAAATCATACCAAGACAACAATTTCCCAATGTTATTTCCACAACAATGATGACAGTGTTGCATGTTCTACAGGGTTAAGCTAGGTTTAGAACAAGTAACTTGAAAACTCTACATGTGACTCAGTGGTACAAAGAACACGTTTTAAATCACATGGATCAGTTGTATGCAATAGGTTAAAGACTATGATAATCAATGTTAAATCTCTCCTTATGGGACCACTGAGGTCATCTGGATGAAATCTGCAGTAGTTTGAATGGAACAAGAAGATGACAAAAACAAAACAAATTGGCCGGCACTGTTGCCATGGATCCCACTCTGGCGTCAGGGGCGGGATATCTCCAATGGGCATGGTGAAGGTTGATGGGGGCATCCAGTCAGTGCTAGCAGTTTTCCTGCCTTCAGCGCAGACCTTCATAAACATCACTTCACAGCCCAGAGAGGATCCCACCTCAAACCTACACAGGAAGACAGAGGAAGCTGATCAAAGTCAAACAAATGGCCAATATAACTCACAACAAGAAAATCAGATAACAATAGGGATGGGTATCGTTAGAAGTTTAAACGGTACAACTACTTTTATCGATACCGCTTATCGATCCGGTCTTTTAACGGTACTTTTGGAGAAAAAAAAACAAGGTAAACCTACTAAACTTAATTGTGAACAAAACTAACATTGCTTTTTATTTAAATTAAATAAATAATATTTCACATCAAAATAAACAACAATGTTTTAACAAATCGTATTAAATAATCTGATGACAGAACTGTAAACAGAATAGCTGAAACTTTAACAAAATAAATAACTCCGTTACCTCTAATCATTAACCCATGTTTGTATAATGTAGTTAACTCCGTGTGTTGCTGCTAGCATACATAACACCTGACGTGGAAACGTTCCTCGTGGATGGAGCTACAGAGCTACTAGAAAGACAGTCCAACCCGGTGCATTCCTCCGTCTGAATGTGGAGCACTTTTGCTAAATGTTTAGACAAATTACTCGTGTTACCGCCCTTACATGCTAAACTCTTATTGCACTTTTGGCAACGAGCATTGTCCACATCGAGACGGGTAAAGTTTAACCACACCTCAGAGCGCGTTCTCTCCGCCATCTCATGCGTGTGTGTGTGTTGCTGCATGTAGCAGCTGCGTGTGTGTAAACTGCTCCACCCCCTCGCAAGCAGGCGGGGGAGAGATCTCTCATCTGGATTGGAAAGATTGAAAATACTAAAAATAATCAGAGACGCATTTTGCAGTCTTTTTGCATATTAGAAACTGAGTTGGCGACACTAAAACTGCAATATAATGTTTGTGTAGCAATAATACATATGACATGTTTTACATGTCTCCAGTACCGATAAAAAGTCTGATAACGTCGGAGCTTAACGGTACCACGGTCTTTAATAATTCAGCCCCGGGGCCCATTTAATACCGGGGCTCGGTACCCATCCCTAGATAACAAGCAATGGCTGTAAAATAAGCAGAACAGTGAGATGAACACCACTGTACTTACATGGAGGGGCTTTTAGCTCTAGCCAGGATTAGACGAGTAGGGTTAGGAGTGGAGGTGTGTTCCTGTGTTCATGTGAACGTTCATCTTCATCTCGTTGTCCAGGATTTGCACAAGCTGCTGCATGGAGGGCAGGTGACCGGACTCTAGTTTGGACCAAACTGGTACATCTGTGGAAACACAACACGTCGCTGTAATTGACTGTATTTTGTTCAATTACTATAGAACTTCATTGTAATCATTTGAAAGACTTTAGTGAATAAGCCCATGCTCCGACTCACCATTTAATGTGATTTCAAAAGCTCCTGTCGACATTAACTGGTTTTCAATCATATTGCTGAAGAAGAACACCATCATGCATGCATATATCTGAAAGAAGAAAGAGAGAAACTTGAGTTTAACATTTCTGCAAAGAAATAAAATAGATGTTCCAACATGTAATAAACAGTTTCCAAGTTTTGGCTTGGATGAAAACAAACAATGTATTTATTAGCAACACAGATCTATGCCAAATGCTTGCTAAATACATGTTTACATTGCTGGTAAAACACAAGAATAGCCACAAGAGTTTTATTTGCAAATATTTGATGTTAGCAGTCATTCTTCCTCTGAGCCTTTGGCATGTGTGTAACAGACCAGACAAAACAATACTTAACAACACAGCCTGAAGACCCTGAGTGAGCTAATGAAATCCCATGGGTTTGAGTTACACCTGGCAGTGTGTGTATGTGTACACAACTGTATTAGAGGCAAACTAAAGCTCACTTTACTCCATTTCAATATTCATTCTATGATTGAGTGTGACATCTATCGTGCTAAACAGTAACAATGCTCAGCTGCATCAGACACAGAATCCTGACCCTCTCTCTCAGTCATTGTTACACATGAACATTAAAGCGTAAACCACCACACGTTCTGATAAGTGACTCAGATAGTTCTCTACCTTGTTTCCCTGGCCCCACTCCCAGACGCCAGGTGCCTGCATACCGATGAGGGCGAATGGGTCCCTGCCGATAATGATCAGCCCAATCACCAGCAATTTGAACACAGACAGGAAGGAAGCAAAATGTCTGGAGGGAAGAAAACAAGAAACTGGCTTTTAATACAATTCCATATCCATATCAACATTAATACGCTTTATAGGTAGGAAAATTATCAGTTTGGTGTCATAATGTTGGTTTTTACACACATTATTCTCAGTTTTTAAAGAAAGCATATTTGTTTGAAATGTAATGGAAAAGAGTATATTTAATATTGTCCAAAAAATATGGAGAATGGCAATAGTATACCTAACAAATTATATTAACACAATTATTCCTAAACAACACTGTACCAAGAGTAGGATGTGACTTTAAAAACAAAAAAAATAGAAGTGGGGCTTCTTTGTGTAGAATAAACACAAGATTGAGAAAACATCCCATACACACATGATCATTTTGGGATTCTGAAATGTATAACTTAAAATAACAAACTTGATATGGCTTTAACACTATCAAACGTATCAACAACAACCTACAACACAGAGCCTGCATCCTTTTTTACTACTTTTAAACTTCAACATGTGTAATTGGTTGAGCTACAAACGGTACACAGGATTATCCGTCTAATGGCAGAACAAGTTAGACATGGCCAAAACTAAAATAATAAACTGGGGAATAGAAACCCAGGGTGTGATACTGTTTCCTTTCTTTAATAGATCCCTAGTGTGTTTAGACTTCAACTGATGAGGACCCGAGGGTGCATTGACACCACCCACACATTTAACTGCAACATTTGGGACACAAATCAGTATAGCATAGAGCAGAGGTGCCCAGTACGTCGACCGCGGGGGCAAAGCTGGTAGATCGCGAGTCATTAAAAAATAAATAAAAATCCAGCTCCGTTAAAATAGACAAAACAGGTTTTGATCCCTCCTCCCTTGGCCTCCCTGCCACTTAATTCAGGAGTTTACTTGATTGACAGAGAAAGCGATGCAAAATCAGTTAAGTGCCGGGAAAACTCAAATTAAGTTAAAGAGACAAACAACAAAATGATTGCGGGACCGAGCAAAAAGCTAAAAACATACCACTTCCACCTAGAATGGGAGGAAGAATATTTTTTGTGATGTCACATTCAAAGGTTATTTGCCTTTAAGTTATTTGTAAAGCAAGCGTCGCTCTGCCAAAGAAAGGTAACGTGGAGAGGCATTATCGGAGTGTTCACAAGGCAACCACCTTGTTGCCTTGCAGCGACTTCCCTCCGAGTAGCGAGTTGAGAAAGGTCATGTATTATTGCTACACAAACATTATCTCGCAGTCTTAGTGTCGCCAACTCGTTTCTAATATGTAAAAAGACAAACAAATGCGTATATGGTCGGTGTATTTTTGATCTGTCCAATCGAGGCGAGATCTCTCTCTCCCCCTTCTGTGTGCGAGGGGGCGGGGCAGTTTACACACACGCAGCTGCTCCATGCAGCAACACATGGCGGGGGTGGCGGAGAGAAGCGCTCCAAAGTGTGGTTAAATGTTACCCGTCTAGAGGTGGACAATGCTCCTTGCCAAGAGAGTTTAGCATGTAAGGGCGGTAACACGAGCAATTTGTCTAAACATTTAGCAAAGGTGCTCCACATTCAGATGGAGGAATGCACCGGGTTCGACTGTCTTTCTAGTAGCTCTGTAGTCCCATCCACGAGTAACGTTTCCACGTCAGGTGTTATGTATGCTAGCAGCAACACACGGAGTTAACTCAATTATACAAACATGGGTTAATAACAGAGTTATTTATTTTGTTAAAGTTTCAGCTACTCTGTTTACAGTTCTGTCATCAGATTACTTAATACGATTTGTTAAAACACTGTTGTTTCTTTTGATGTGAAATATTATTTATTTATTTAATTTAAATAAAAAGCAATGTTAGTTTTGTAAACAATTTAAGTTCATTTAATAATATATGTATTTTTGAATCAAGTATTCATCTTTATTGTCTTCATTGCTAGTTTCCACATGCCTAAAACAACCTCAAGCTAAATCTAAAAGTTGATGGCTAAATAAGAGCGTTTGAGAAATTGTGCAAGGCATACAGTAATAGTCCGAATAGTCGATTAATCGTTTCATTAATCGATAGATTAATCGATTATCAAATTAGTCGTTTGTCGCAGCCCTATTGTAGTTATCCCATGTATAAATAAAACGTGTTATTCAGCAACCCTTGCAATTTGGGATTTTATTTTTGGTTGGTAGACCTCGATGAGCTGGTCATTTCAAAAGTAGCTCACCAGCCAAAAAAGTGCGGGCACCCCTGGCATAGAGCAAATTATCCAACTGCAGCCATTGATGCTTCACAAGTTCACTTACTTGTAGTTCTTAGGGATGGTAGTTATGTCTAAGTTTAAATACTACATGGCAAGATAAGCATGACTGTAAAATAATTCACATCCTCAGCTGAATAACAGCTAATCCCAGGCAGCCTTTATACTGCTCGTAGAAATCCGGACATAATCCACTTGTAACAAAGCAGATAATCTCTGACTTACTTGTAGAGGGGGATAGGAAGATAATTCTCCCCTTCAATACGGATGTCTGGGTACCGCTGGTACAAGGCCTGCATGTACTCCTCAAACACCCGCTTGTACCCTCAGGAAATGCTGTGAAAAGACAATCAGTGTTAGACAGATGTACAAAGTCTCAAAGAGGCACATAGGCAGTCATAACACAACAATTATCTCAAGGCTAATTTTACCATTTAACCTTGAGATATGGCACATGTGCCTCCTAGTATTATCTTTAAGATATTTGCTTTTTATTATTGTAAAGTTGTAGTGGTAAATTCCAGTTAGCAGCACGTGAACCAGGTTTTATGTAACGTTACTTTGCACCCCATTGCTAAATTCCTCTGTGTGTGGCATATTTGTTTAAGCAAAGCAAACACTAAAAAGACAAATAGTTGTTTCTTGTTTACTTCAGTAACAACCCTTGCGCATGTTAAAACCATGTGACATCTCTATTAGCATATCTCTTTGACGGTGACGACAAGCACGCTTTATCGTAAATCCTTTACTCGTGTTAGCTAGTTAACGTCAGTTAGGCTAGCGTTAACTAATCATCACGGCTTTAGTAAATGTATGATTGCAATACATCATTCCTGACAGAAAGATCAACTCAGAGATTTAAATGAATCATTATTGACCGTACAATTCAAATACGTCAACCTAGCGTTACCGTCGACTAAAGATGTAACGTTAGCTCGCAGGTTTGACAGCGGAAGCGGTGCTATGTTTTCGGTGAATTTGACACAGTGACACAAACCAAAACTACAACATGTTTTACATGCATTTAGGGCATTGTTCCAGTAATGTCTAAATAAGTTATATGAACGCTTCTTATACTATAACATGTTTACACTAACTACTCTGCTGTTAGTTAGCTATTTAGCTTCAATCGATTTTCGGCCTATATTCGGCTATGTTGTTAGCTTTGGAGTTTAGCTAGTTAGCTTGCAATGACTCGCCACATTTTTCGCTTATTTGCTTACCAAATTTGAAACTTAAGAAGAGGTCCATTTGCAAACTGCATCTTCATTTTCTTCACTCCACTGTTGTCGCCAGACGAGGCACACAACAGCGCGGAAAGCCCCACAACGAGGAGCGAAAACTGCAACCACTTCATCGCTAAACGTGCCGGGGTTTGGTTCCTCCGCCTGTCAGTCGGTGTGAAGCCGAGGAGGCAGCAGGTTAATCTGAGCGTCACTGCCCGGCCCCTCCTCCTTACTCTCTTCCCCCTTTAGCACCACATGCTGTTCAACTCGCATAAGAATGGGCCATGGAATAAACATATTCTTCAGCAGAGGTGGGAGAAGTTGTCAGAGTAAAAGTATTAACTACCAGAGTGCAGTACTCCGTTACAAGTAAAAGTCCTGCATTCAAAGTCTTATTAAAGTTAAAGTGAAAAAGTATATGCATGGAAATATACTTAAATTACCAAAAGTAAAAGGACTTGTTGTGCAAACTGGTCCATTTGAGTAAATGTTCTTAAGTTACTTCCCACATCTGTTTGTTAGGCAGTGATGTAAAGTACATTTACTCAAGTACTTACTTACAGTATTTTACTTGAGTATTTACATTTTTTTGGCTGCTTTTTACTTCTACCCCACTACAAATCAGAGGTACAGTACTTCTACCCCACTACATTTATTTAGTTTGCAGAGGCACTTTAAGACTTTAGCTACACCTGGATTGACATTCACAAGCTACCCTGTAGTTAAAAAGTAATTAGAATTAGCCGCACCTTTACCAGCTTTGATAAACACTTGAATGCATCAATAACTATAATCATAACATATTAAATATAAGCCAATCTGCACAAGTACTTTCCCTTTTTGTACTTTAAGTATATATTGAGGCTAAGACTTTTACTTATGTAACATTTCAAATGCAGGATTTGACTTTTAGTATTCCAACACTGGTAGTTTTACTGAAGTGCACGACCTGAGTACTTCTTCCACCACTTATTTGAGGGATCAGTTTTATTCTCTGTGCTGCTTTTCAATCACAATGTGCATCATGTTGTTAGAGATTGTTGATTATGTGATGGTAGTGTACACTGAAGTTATTTGAGCAAACATACAGATTAATAAGAACGGTTTTTATTACATTTCTCTGCAAACATATCCGAGCTAGACTTGTTACAAATCTTTATGCAATATTGAGACATTTTTAATCACACCCCCCCCCGCCCCCAAAACCAACATTGTGCATTCAACACTAATACACTAGTGACCACTGAAAGTACAAGACAGACATGGAAACATCCACAGCAATAATATACACACAAGTAGTTCCTCAAGTGATTACATTCTTGCAAAAATAAATCACTTTCAATGAATTAGTGTCTGCATACATTTATATATATTCAACACGTTAAAATCAGCTGCTTCAACAACAACATTTCCATAATAAACACACTTTGTGAGTGGGTCCATGGGTTTTCTTAGAAGCATTGCCTTGCCATTCTCTCCTCGTCGACAGCAGTTTGCAAAGCCTCTACCATTCCTGCGGATGACAGATAAGACATAATGAATAAAGGCCGAGCACATGCGTCGATACAGATTTTGGTCCGTCATGGCATTAGGTCTAAACTGAGCTGATCCCAGAAAAATGGGAAATAGATTCTTGACTACTTTTTTCACAATGCTGCATCATATTTAACAGCAATCCAAGAAGGTTAATGTTGATTTTGTTTCATAACATATTGCTCATTGGAAAGAAAAGATCAAGATGTAGTTTGTACAAACCCATGAATGTCTTGGCATAGTCCACCAAGTCCGGAAGTCCTTCCTCAATATTGTAAGTGCTTTTCCCCATTGCATTGTAGAATTCATTGGCTTTCTGAGAAACAAAAGTGATACAAGTGTGAGTAAAATGCATTCCCACTTGTCTTGTATGCTGTAAAAAAGGGCAAGCTTGAGGACACTTTACCTGGACCTGTGCATACACCTTCTCCTCCAGCTCTGCCACACGGGAAATGGAATCATACACACTGGTATCCACAACAGATTCCTACAAAAGGCACACAAAAGCATACAGAAACACATTTAAAGCAAATTATACAAAGGATACAATCAATGTTAAAATGTAGGTTTATGTAGTGCAAGCTGACCTCCTCTGTGGAGCTTTCTAACGGCTCTTGTGCCTGTACTGCACAGTTGGCCTTGGAATTGCCTTTCAGTTCCTTCACTCTGCAAAAGATTAGAACATGTTTCAAGTTTTCTGTTTATAATAAAACGTTTGTTTCCTTTAAAAAAAAACAAAAAACTTATATTTTGAATAAAAAAAATAAGGTACACTAAATGTGTACCTGTCAGCATAACGTAGAGTGTTCATTGTGTATTCACAGGAAGCCAGGCCTGGAGACACCATAGCAATCTGTGGATGGAGAGAAGGAAACATACATCTACAAACGTTCTGTACTTACACTCCCACATGTTCAAATTCATACAAGTTTGGGGTTTAACTTACCATGCAGGTCCTGGACTTCTCTCCAATAAAGGAATCCCTGAGCACTTTTGTCAATGTGCTCATCCGGAAAGGAATGTGGTCGCTGTTCATTCCCAGTGAACGGATGCACTCCTACAAGACACAAGAATGACACACAGGCATATTGAGTGTGGGTTTTTAAATTCCTTTTAAGTGCTGTGCTTGTACATTTATAAATATTCTGGCAGAGTTTTGGGAATGTCAGATATGTTTTGCATTTGGAGCATTGAACTCAGCTTTTTGTCATTTGAAAGTACCAGAGTTACTTCTTATGTTCCCAAACTGAGTTGTAAGAGAGAAAATGGTGCTCATCTCACTTTTCATTCACAGCCCCTTATCTTGTGTGCACCACTCCACAGCAATCAAAGCGTACCTTGAGAGCCAGCAGGCTGCGGTTGATCTCGGCCGTCTCCACCAAAGTGCTCCGGTCATTGCTGCTGACATCAGTGCCGCGCTCGTTGCCAGCCAAATCAACAAGAGAAAACTTGCCGTGCATCGTGGTCGCACGGTCGTTGCGCCGTAGGACAATCTGAAGGATGGCATGGGAGCGGGAGGAGTTGGCGTTGGCCGAGGTCTGGCCTGATGTTCTGGAGAAACAGTAGGCAAAAGGAATGTCGTTAATGTCATATATTTTTTGAGCTGAATGACACAAATGTCAGAACTAAAGTGTACGTTTTTAAATAAACAAGAAGTTAAGAGGAATGAAACATTATTTCATGGAACCATGTACGGGGTTCACATAACTGGTACGCAGGTATGCATGCGCGGCAAAAATCAGAATTACGTAACGTCACTTGTGTCACTTCGCGTACCTCAAAACAAAAACACATTTGGTCTACACGTGTTTCTTGTCAACAGTCAAAGGAATAAACTACGAGACATGTAAAAAAAAAAAAAGACATTAAGCAGCTCCGTTGCCGTTTCGATCCCTGCAAAGAATAGTCGGACTTTCTATGACTGATTGAACTGGAGCGGGGCGAGCCGCGCAGGACATAACCGACGGACCTGTGAAGCTTACAGGAGGCAGAGGCTTAGATCACCGGACCACAGAGTTGGTCGCCGTGTGCACAGACAGGGTTAACGTCGGTATGAACAACAGAATTGTGCCAAAACTCCGCCAACTGGCTGCAGTGGGAGACTCCCCTGCGCACATTCTGTGACCCGCGCACACACTGGAGAACTGCGCAAAATCAGCTGATCACAACGTTCACGCTCTGTGGTTAAGCTGCTGCAGTTTGATTTACAACAAAGTGGAGTAAAACACACAGCTGCAAACTTACTCAGGGTGTTAATGGAAGAGTTTGAAATCAGACAGAGGTGGAAGAAGTACTCAGATATTGTACTTGAGTAAAAGTAGAAGTACCAGAGTGTTTCTCGTTACAATAAAAGTCCTGCATTCAAAATGTTACTCAAGTAAAATTAGAAAAGTATTATCATCAAAATATAGTTAAAGTACCAAAAGTAAAAGTAGTCATTGTGCAGATTGGTCAATTTCAGAATAATATATATGATATGTTTTGTAACGATTGATCATTAAAGTGTTCTCAAAGCTGGTAAAGGTGCAGCTAGTTTTACAAATTAGATTAAAGTCAAGTAAAGTACAAATATCTCAAAATTGTACTTAAGTAGAGTACTTGAAGAAGTGTACTTCGTAACTTCCCACATCTGAAATCAGATATGACTTCAAGTCAGGGGCGGATCAGCTTCCCCCCCACTGTAGAGCCTTGCCCCCCCCAGCTGCCCCCCTAACTTTTGTTTCCTTAAAACTGTACTACAACAAACCTACACTATTTCCACAAGCTTCTCAAGCAACGAAACAAGCATTATATTAGTTAAAAGCGAATCATTTTAAATATCATTTTTAGGCCCGTTAAAAACGTAGCTACGGCCCTGCATTAAACTGCGGAGCGGCGTTCACACAGACCGCGGCTCACAGAGCTGCAGAGAGGGAGCGAGCTATCCCAGCACCTATGGATCAGCTTCCCCTGGGAGCATTTCCCCTTCCACTAGTTTTGTTTTTACTAAGGACGAGAGCTTGAAACTAAATATTAATAAAACGCTGCTGTTTGAATCGATAGCGTTTAACAGATGGGCGCTGTTTGGGGCGTTACGTTACAAAATACTAGGCAGACAGCGTCAGCTGGGAGATCGATCACTTTGCTAAACTACGCGGTAGCCTACTATTAAATCCACGTAAACTACACATCACAGCCATGAGGCCAGATCAATGAAACCAGGATACATCCTTTACCGTAAAAACTGGATCTAAACACAGCTGCCTGTGTGCGTTTGATAAATACTTTCTGATGATATGCTACTTATTAGCTAGGCTACATGGCCCTAACGTGTAAAGTTATACAAGCATTTGTACCAGTGCTTTTCACAAGTAGACTCTTGCAGGCCAGAGTAGCTGGAGTGATTCAAAACAACAAAAAGACATATCTGAGAAGTGATCAGGATGAACAGAAAGAGGAAAAGGAAAAGAGAGTTCACTGAAGAGACCAGGAGGGTCAGAGCAGGAGGAAGAGGAGGAGATGAAGAGACCAGGAGGGTCAGAGCAGGAGGAAGAGGAGGAGATGAAGACATTAGTGAAGAAGAAGAAATGTATGTGAGGAATAAAGATGAAGTATCAGAAAGAGGGCCAGAGGCAGGGATCAGGAGGCAGATGAAACTCCAGCTGGACCACATGGTATGTTCTTATTCTCCTTACATGTTCCATTACAGCAGCACAATCTAGCAGCTCTTAGTATTGACAAATATTGATTGAAATGTGTTGCTGCACAGGTCACCTTTAGTTCTCTGAAGAGATGGGTGATGCCATTTGTGTACTTAATTATAACTAAGTACTTATAGTATGCAGAATTAGAGTATTCTCTGAATCGGGTGCCTTTTGGGTCTTTATATATTTGAAAAATTAAACCAAAATGGTTGGTCAACATCTGGTAGTGGACTACTTACATGTTCCCACCCCAGGCACAACATATAAATAATTACTAGGAATTTACTTGAAAAAAGGGTTGAAGTTTGACAAAAAGTAGCCATGATACCTTGTTTAGCTAAGATATGGCACCACATGGAAATCAAGGACATTACAAAATTGTAATATTTTGCAAAACTATTGTTTATTTTGTAATAAACAATTATTTACTATTATTAATTCATATAACAGAGTTGAAATGTTGAGTTTGTCAATCTTAATCTGAAAATACAAAAACTGAAATATAGGTAAGAGAAGAAACTGACACTTGTGATGTAATTCCCTCAATGCAGATCACACATGGACTGATCCATTATTTTAATAGGAGGGTAAATGGTATGGCGTGACAGGGTTGAAACAAACTGAGGGACGTGTGTCAATATTGCAATTTCATAGATAATTCAAGTATTTTTTCAGAATTTATTTTTGATCAGTTAAAGTTGACAAGAATATGATTATATTAGCAGCAACATTTTGGAATAATTGGCCATTTTGATTTGTTTAATATTAAATTAATATGTAATAATGCTTAGTGAGCATATGCAAATATGTCTGTCTAATACTAAGACAACACATTTTTTAAAAACAAAATATATATTTAATTTTACATTGTAATGCAAAACAACCTGTTCCATTAATTAATTGCTTTAAAATACATTTTGTAGTTTCCTTTCATTTAAAATTATTGAAGTAAGCTTGGGGGACTCAAAGGGCACCCGATTGTTTGTCTGAACACCTTGTTTCTCTTGTGCATTAAGAACACTTGTGTTAGGGCATGAATGAAATCATGGGACGGGTGGCGCAGTGGTCTGTGCGTTTGATCATCAGATCAAGGGGGCGTTGGGGAACTCCAGTTCGAAACCCGCTCCCGCCCCACTGCGTCAGACCGTTGTGTCCTTGGGCAAGACACTTCACCCGAATTTGCTCCTGTGGGTATTGTCCACAGTAGATGACCATATGATCTGTATGTGTAATGAGTCTTTGATAAAGCGCTATAATAAATATAAGGATTATTATTATATTATTAACAATAAATAGGTTATATACAAAATACCACGTACTGTCCGCCCTCCCATGCCACCCTGGCATGACCTCTTGCCAAGAATATTGCCACCCCATGTAAAATGTTCTAGAACCGCCACTGCTTCAAGTCATGTGATAATTTCTTAGTATTTGCTCCTCCAACTTGGCCTCAGGAAATGCAAGGACTTCACAGTTTTGGAGAAAGCAAATTGGAGGCTTAAAAAGAGACAGGGAGGTGCATCTTCATCATCTAGCATGCAAGAAGTGTAAATAGAGGACAGTGAAGGAGACACTGAGGAGGCCCACGCTTCGTGTGGGGTGAGTACCAAACGCTGTCCCCTGGTACTCATCTGAGTAACTCACTAAAAAAAAGTGATGTGCACCCCTGACTATGTAGCATTAGTTTGAAACATTCTTCAAACAAAAGTACCTGCATGAACTACCCATCTGGATAATCTTGATGACCTCTTCTGATGTGGTCACATAGACCTCCTCCAGGCCCACCACCTGGACCTGCTGTCGTTCATCCTCCAGGACACGGAGCTTGGTCTTCTTATTGATTAGGTCATACACCTAATTCAGAAAGGATATTTTTCTTTTAGCATAACTTGAATAAGTTATTTTTTTAATGTCAAATGCTATTCAAATAGGTAGTTTTTTTTCCTTACTTTTCCATTGTAAATCTCGAAGAAGCTGACATAAGCAGAGAGATCCAGGTTGACATACCTTCTGTGGTTCATATAGGTGAAAACATCCTGGGCTAGAAGGGAAATACTCAAATATTATTCAAAGTGAACCTCTCATGTAGGTAGGGCTGCACTTAAAAAGGATTGTTATTATCAACTAATCTGTAGATTATTGTCCAAATTGATAAATATAACATTAAAATGTCAGGATATCCAGGTTTCTCTAACTACAATTTGGTGTCTTTAAATGTTAAGTGTTGTCTGTGCAAAACCAGAATATAATCAATTAAATATGATATAAAACAGTATCTGCACATGTTAGGGTACACATTAAATGACTTTTTAAGATGGTTGCAGTCCTACCTGCCATGGCGTAGATTCCCTTTGAACTGTTCTGCTGCTTGCCTGTGAAATCACCTCCCATTGTCTAGAAAAATGGACCAAAGAGGTAAAAAGATAAATAAATAAAACTCTAGTAACTTGGAATATAAGTCAATGACATACAGCAATCAGAGGCTTACATGAGTCTTCCCACTTCCAGTCTGGCCGTATGCGAAACATGTTGCCATGCCACCGTCGAAAATGGACTGCACCAAAGGTTTGGCTGTGAACCTTAAGAAAAAAAACAAGGGGCTTACTTTTTAAAAATCAACATAAAAAAAACGAATTTGATGCATGTACGTTTTCAACAAATGTACTCCTGATTTACACTGTAGTTCCATACTGAACACGCCGTTTACACTTTCCCTCTCACACAATGTTTTTCACAGCTTGTGGGCAATGAGAAAAAACCCACAAGAGAGAGAAGACAAAGTGAGATCCCTTATATGATATTCCCAAGAAAAAAGATTCTGATAAACAGACGATTAAATGCAATCAGATCCATCTCCTTGCTAATTGAAAAGGGATGTGAGGGAATTACTTGTAGACCAGTTCGTTGGTGGCGGTCTCGTTAAAGGAGTAGTCGAGTTGGAAGACTTGGTTGTCCAAGTACTTGGTGAGGTCCACCTTCTGTTTTGGCTCATGGACCAGCAGTGCCCCTTTCCCAGGTATAGACACCACATCTATCTCTTTTCTGGTAATCTCTGGAATACACAAGAATGTTAAAATTAAGCAAATGTCCCAATATGTATTTCACTGTTTTGTTAATTACTCCTTTATATGCAGATACAGTTCACAATATGTTTGAAATCACTTCCAGTATACCTGGTTTGTTAAAGGGTCGCTTGCGAACGCATACACTAATCCTGTGAGGTTCGATCTGTGAAAACACAACATGAGCGATAAGTATGGCTGTAATGGCAAACCAGCGTACTTCTTAAAAAGGTACATTGTTCTTGAGTCCAAACTAACATGGTCAGTAGTTGATAAGGGGGTTATTTCTAAGGTCTCTCTGAAGTGTTGGATCATCTCATAGAACTTCTGGTTTGGCCGAGAAGCTTCTCCAAACTAAAAGGGAACAAAGGGAATGTGAGATGGAGTTTCCCTCATGTCAAACTCTAATAAAAAAAAAAAAAAAAAAATAGACGAAAGATTTTTTTTAAACTTTCAGGATTCCCTGGAAGAAGAGATCTTGTATCTCAATGGGACATTCCTGGATACATAAAGGATAGATAAAAATAAAGGATAAATAAAAACTCACCTTTCCCCTCTTTGTCTGCCCATCGGGAGGCTTTGCAACACAAGACAGCCTTTTGCTGCCTTTGTTTATCTCTGGGTGGGCTACAGATTTTCTTCTGCCTAAAGTGCATAGAAATAATGTATACTTTCTTTGTTTGTCAAATAAAAACACCCTAATAACTTTACATATCATTGTCATCATTGCAATACCCAACACATCTTAACACATAACTTGTATAATAAGCCTCAGATCATTAACCACCTGTTAATACTACTCATAGAACATTGAGTTGATATGGTCTATGTGTGTTTAATTACCAACACATGTTTGTCTTAAATGAAACAAATAATCCTATGCAGGAGAAAAAGAAAGCTGCAATTGTGGCAGGACTGTGAAGAGCTTTCTCTCTCTCTTTGTGCATGGAATATGTCTATAGATCTAGGTGATCTGGTGGATACATATTATTATGTTGATGATAAATGATTTACTGACATTTGACAGCAGACAGAAGAGGCATTTTATCTGGTTCATTTTCCTTTACTGACTGTCGGGCAACAGACAGGTTCTCAGCTGATGAAGCCTCATTCTTTCTACGTTGCTGATTAGAAGGTACTAGAAAAAGGTGAAAGAAAGGGTGCATTTGAGTTAAAAAGATGACAAATTGAACTAATCGCAACACATATCTTTGAACTATGTATATACTTAGCAATTACAATATATGCATGTTTGGTGCAACAAAATGTGCCTTGTTTTCTTTGAAAATGTTCTAGTTTGTTAATTATTTTCTCTACCAACCAGAGGGTGTGAGGACTGATGAAGGGGGGGGATCCTGGTGAACCGGTTCCCGGTTTGCCCGAGTAGACTCAGAGGTTGGGACTGGTGCGAGGTCAGGGGGCGGGGCCGGGACCTGGAACATGCACGTCTGCCGGTTCTGAGATCGATTGGCACTTACTGAAAGTAAGACAAATCCAAGTCAAACAGCCGCAGTATGATTGTTAGTGTCTGCCAGTAAATATAGTAGAGTATTTCAGGCAGGTTTTTTCTGGGGTTAGAGGTTGTGTGGTGTTATGGAAGGAGGACTGAAAGCAAAAAGGGGAACAATTTCTTCTACCATTTTAAGATAAAACAATATCCTTCAAAGACCCATAGTGACAGAGAAGTGCGCCATGAGAGAGATTATCAGAGGTAGAGGAAATCTTTAATTTAAGTGTGGCAGATGATTACATATTTGAAATTTGCATATAAAGTATTACTAAGATGAATAGTGTCACAACATTCTACAATTCTATCCTAAATGGATAAACAAACTAATACAAAAGTTTTAAGGAATGATACTGAGCACGCTACACCAGAAGTGAGAGCAGATTCATGGAAAAATAGATAGTTCTACAGGCTCAGAACTACACAATACCCATAGTTGATTATTTGCATCAGTGTGCCATAAATCTTAAACTAAAGTTAGGGCTGGGCGATTTTTTCGGTTTTAACGATTCATTTGCATTTTTACTTTCCTACAGTTTGTGAAATGGCTGAACCGAAAAATCGCGATTTAAAAACATTTCTAGACTCCGCAGATTTGTTTTGCTTTAAGGGATTCCGTAGTAGCTTACTCTCTCACTTTCCAGAACGTGCACAAAACTCAGCCACATTGCCTGTGACTACCCGAAGAGATCCTGCATTTTAGCCATGCCTCATTTCGCTCTATTTGCTTTTTCCAGCGCTGTTTTTGCATGGGGCTGATTCTGTGAGCTGCAGGCAGCTGACCACGCCCCCCTGCAGGAGAGGGGAGCGTGCTTTGAGATCAGCTGCTTGGCTGTCAGAAGAGGGGGAGAAAAAGAGATCTCCGACCTCCGTGTTTTATTCTTATAGAAGTAAGAAGAGAAGTAATGGGGCAGAAACCCTCCTTTTTACGCAGCGGTCCAGACATAGACATCAAACGGCACACATATTCAGTTGGCAGTTACTTTGGCATTAGGGCAGGGATATCTAGATACTTTCCAAGGAACTTTGACATAATGAATTGTGCTACTTTTAAAGCAAGCAACAATGTTTTCAAATCTGTAATCAAAAAGCTCCTCAAAAACACCAAAAAGCTCCTCAAAAACACTATCGAAGCAGTTCCTGCCGTTGCTACGTTAGTTCAAAAAGTAACAACGGACTACTTTTCTTAGCGGATGCATGTCAATTTAAATCAATACATAAAACTATTTTTTAAATCAATAAAATCATTTTCTAAATCCATAAAAGCATTTCAATTAATATTGGGAGTCATGTCATTACTTTGTTGAGAATGTGGCCATGTGTAATAAGCGGGATAATGGGCACATTGCATAATGTGCCTTCATGCCGATCTAGATCCCTCCGCAAAAAAAATGGCTCGTTTGCGGGCGAGAGCCGGCTCCCGTCGTTCACTTAAAAGAGCCGGCTCTTTTAGCCGGCTCTTTTAGCCGGCTCGTTCGCGACCGACACATCACTACTGACAGTGTCGTCTACCTCCCAGTCAAAGCAGGACAAAATTGAAGCTGAGCTGTCATCCTATTTGTTGTTGTCTGAGACAGACCCTGATACAGACCCACTGCAGTGGTGGAAGCTACATGAAGCTAACTTCCCAAGACTGAGTAATCTGGCCAAGAAATATCTCTCCATTCCTGCCACAAGTAGAAAAAAATTGAAAAAAACCGAGGTTTAAATCGAAAATTGTCCATTAGTTAGAAGGAAAAAAAATCGCCCAGCCCTAACTAAAGTAGATGATTCTTTAGGAATAATCAGTGGCCAGGCCTATCAGAGTTTAGGAATGTGGATTTAGTTTGCACTTATACCCTGATCCGATTAACAAAGAAGTGATGAAAACTAATTATGCCAACCTGACTCTTCAGCCTTGGGGACTGCAGGGGCTTTTGGAAGGAAACAAGCTGTTAGGAGCCAATATACAGGACATGACAATCTTAAACAAAACAAATGAATTATTTACATACAGGAGAAAGGGGCAGGAATCCTGGATGAGCGCAGTCGACCCTCATACTTCTACGGAAGAAAAACAGAGAGGGAAGAATTACTCATTTCAGTTATTACGATTTTTTAAGCGATTGCATCCAGGACTAATGATGGACCCATGTTTTCCCAATACAAACCATGAGTAAAATTACCACTTAACTTTGACATTTTATTTAGAGTATTTTTGTTGTAGAATAGACCTAACAAGGTAGGATGTCAAATAAGAGTAATTTGATCATAGCTGGCTGGTTAAAATCTTGAAATTGTAAATGTTCAAATATGATGTTACAAGTTGACATTGAAGAACACGCTGCACCAGAGGTGGGGACTGGAGTCACATGACTTGACTCGGACTCGAGTCACCTGACTTGACTCGCATATTTTTTGACTTGAGACTTGCTTGACTAACATTGATAAAAGACTTGACTTTGACTTGGTATTCATGAGTTGAGACTTGACTTAAGCTTGAGACAGATGACTTGAAAGGACTTGACTGTTTAAAATTAAATATTTGCGTCTGTTTTTGTAGTGAGATATTACGTTGAGTTTTTTCGCAAAAACGTGATTATAGCGCCATGCGCGCAAACCTGGCAACCCACTAGAAGGTAGGAGTCTCAGTTAACATGGCAGCGGCTAGCTTTACTCTAAAAATAGTGAAGTTTGGATTCAAGGATTATGTTGTCGATGACGGTAATAAGAAGAGAACAGCGGTATGCAGGGTCTGCAGCATAAAGATCAGTGACACGACCACCACAACATCCAACTTCATTCGTCACTACAAAAAAAACCACAGAGAAAGGGGCGTGCATGTGTTGTGTTAGCTTGAAAGCTAACGTTAAGTTTAAGCTACGTTAGACTTGGTTTCAAATCGATTAAGCATTGCAAAGAGAAGACAAAACGGTAAATAAACACTAGAACCGCCAAGGGATTCATTCCAGGGGTGTCAAACTCAAGGCCCGGGGGCCAAATCCGGCCCGCGACTTCATTTTATGTGGCCCACAAGAGCTTGCAAAGAATATAATGCGTTTATTATACGGTTACATGCCACTTTACAGTTTATCTATATATGTTCATTTTAATTCATTTATCCTTAATTGTATTAATCTGTGTGAATCTGCTGTCCTGTTTTTCAATTTAACCCTGTTGCTGTTAAACTATTGAATTTCCCCACAGGGATTAATAAAGGTCCATCTTATCTTATTTTACAGAAGCGCGTTGTAAATAAACTACCATCCCTACATCCCACAATGCATCTCATTTTGTGACATGCGCACTGAAGAGACTTCTGGCTTTCAGACGTAGTTAATTATGAAGTTATTACCCTATCCAATAAAACGCCAATGCAGAGGCAATAATATAATATAATACATTATTTCATATATATATTATGTATTTATATATGTATATTTATATAGTTACAACCGGCCCTTTGAGTGCAACCATAATGCTAATGTGGCCCACGATGAAATTAAGTTTGACACCCCTGATTTAGACTAACCCTGATACTGACGGGCTGTCAGGAGAGGGAGAGAGAGAGAGGAAAAGAGATGCCTCGTTTATTTCCCCTGTGTTATTATCAGAAGTTACTGTAAACTTTTGAATAATGTAGCTCTACTTTTAGTAGTTTGTTTAGATGTTTTAATTATGTTGTTTTTGTTTGTAGAAGTGCACAATTCCTTGATTTATTGTAAAAATGAATCTGAACTTTTTGATCTGTTAAGCAATTTCTAAATTAAGGCGAGACACGGCAGGCAAAAACATCGTTTTTCAAGTAGCCTACTGGTCAATTTTGAGATTGTATGCTATTCTGATTCTATAACATGTTTTCTTTCAGGCTTTTGGAAGGAAAACGTACAAAATACACATTTAAGTGTTCATTTTACTATAGTTTGTCTATTTGCGTCTGTAGATTTCTCCTAAATTCACCAAAAGTTAGCATTCTAACGTAACATAAAGTACCGCGACCGCTGTGTGCACCATGTTAACAGAGATATCGTTGGAAAGCTGTGTCTCTCCTGCACAATCTCATCGGATCCTAATATGGTCATTTCCTTTGTATCAGCAACCAATCGTGAATGCACAAAGGGGTCTTAAACCAAGAAATGAAATATCATTGGCTGGTGTCAATTTCTGACAACGTGATTCGTTCAGATGCGTCACGTGGTGTGCTAAAACACTTCCTGGTTAGCTTTCCGCTAGAAATTGAAATCTCAAAATGGCAAAATTACGGCGAAAAAAACGTTCACAGAGAAGACGACAACAATTGTCACTTGCACAAAGCAAGGTTATACAAAAAACAAATGACCCCGAACATGAAATACCTTCACGGAGTGCGTCGATGCGCAAGCTGTCATCCAAAGACCAGGAGGGTTTAGCTAGCGCCTCACTGCAATCTATAAAGGTTGTTTTCTCAAAATGAGTTTTTTCTCCTACTCCGAGTTCGAAATGTCAACTTCAGTAGCACGTAGATACACCAAACCTTCCAGTTATATTCCTATCAATATTATGAAGGGGTTGTTCATATATCATTCATAGCCTGAATTATACAACATTGTATACCTAAAAACATGGCGAAAATTGATATTTTAGGGCTGTTGACAGTATTTTCTGATTTATGGAGTGATAAAAAGAGATATCCAATATCCCTTCTGTAAAAGACTTAGATACTAATATGACTACAAAATGAAACAAGAATTTTGAACCTGGCTTTATCCAAAGTTCAGATTTCGATTCCTGAAATGTGTTAAAATATGTGCATATTTAATGAGATAATGGCTAATTTGAATATTTAAACATGCTATTTCAGAAAACTTGTAATACAAAAGACAATTGCCTCATTGTAAGTAATTAACTGGAGACATTTCTAGCTGATACCTTTAAGTTAAAAAAAATTACCCTATTCACCTGGGGTGTCTCGCCTTAAGTGAGTTTTAAATCGTCCTACTTAGTTTAAAAGGAAATTATGAAGAGGAACAAATTAAATGATTTGAAAATTATATCTATGTGCTGACGCTGTTGGCGGTTCTAGTGTTAACATACATTTAAATTAAATATGTGTAATGGAAAATGCCACATACGATTTTCTTACCTGGAATTCTGCCTTTTTGAACAGACTTTTTGATTGAGTCCTAGCTATATTGTCTGCAGTTCTAGGGGTAATATGAATCGGTCTAAATTAGATTTCAAATGATTAACTGTATGTAATGAATATCATAGTGTGGGTTGAATCTATTTTCATAACCACTGTCTTTTAACTGATTAAATGCGGAAACTGGGCTTATTCATCAGAATTTCGTATGACTTGACTTGCTTGACCCGAGCAATGACTTGACTCACCACAGTGACTTGGGACTTGCTCATGTAGGACTAACCTCCACCTCTGCGCTGCACTAATCCTTTGTTACGTGGAAAATAAATGTATCACTTACCTTGTCTAGAGCAGGAGGGGGTGGCTCGGTGGCATTGTTGGTGGCATTCTTTATGTGGTCCAAAAGCTCTGGATTGAGTGTGCATAGCTCACTCAAATCAACCTAAAGTCAACAACAAATACACCTTAAGTTAAATTATGAAACATGAAATAATGGACCAACAGAATAAGGGCTATTTCACATAAATGGGTGTCAAAAGGGCTTAGCTCATAAAGGCTATCAAGAACATAGCCACGTTCACACCAAGTACTTTGCCGTACTTAGTTCCCAGCACCCGATCGCGTCCACACCGGAATAAGTTCCCTGAGGGAAGATTACGCAAATGAGCCGCTGACGTCACTTCGTCTTTTTCTGCTTTGGGTTTACTGGCAGGCCGCAAACAACTTCACGGCGTATACTGCCACCCGAAGTCCCCGGAGTTGGGGACTGGCCAGATCGCCGACACCTCCTCATCACCCAACCGCTCCCATGTTTTTTTTTGTGTTGCCATAACTTAGTCTCTCTGCGTTTGTGCGCTGGGCGAATGCTAATAATGCGAGGATAATAAAATGGCGGGGCTACAAAAAAAAATTTGGTTTGAGTTTTACGGGGCATGGTTTGCAATTCGCCCAGCCAATCAGAACTGGGGCACTTTTTTTCCCCCAGGAGAGTACCACCTCTCTAACAGGCACTAAATGGGGGTCAAAGTTCCCGGCACTAAGTACTCTTTTTGGTGTGAACGCGGCATAAGGGGTACCAACGGAACTAAACGGGAAAAGTACTCCGGTGTGAACGCGCCAAATTTGTCGTCAACGAGTTAGGCAACCATTGTGTACGCAAATTACATGAGGGTTTAAAGTTTTAAAAACAGTAGGAAGTTTTAAATATGTTGAAATCATGTTAGACACCAAGTCAAATGAAATGTTCATGAATGTTTAGCATTATACCAGGCTAAAAGCAACAACAAATTGTTCAGGAATCTTCAAATCCTTTGTTTAATACATTTAAAAGTCCCCTATTATACTGTTCTTTTAGTATATTATAGGTCTCAGATATATACAAAACATGTCTCTGAAGTGTTTGGCTCGAAATACCCAACAGATCACCCATTGTAGTATTACCCCTGTTTCCGCCCTGTTTCAAAAGTGCTGATTCTCTGTCTGTTACTTTAGATGAAAACAAGGAGCCCCTCCCCACGCCCCTCTGGGAGATATTTGGTTAAAAATAACACAATGGTGCTCTAGGAGGAGACTCAGGTGATAAGGTGGGGGGGGGGGGGGGTTGGTTATTGGCTAATGGTTACACAAGCCAAAAATCGTTATGACATCATAAAGTGGCCAAATTTTCATTTTCAGACAGGTTTTTATATAAATGGATCAGGACAAAAAGTGAGCGAATCTTTTTTCCTGAAACTTTCAGAATCTCTTTAAACAGAGGGGACACATGTTTACGTATAAAAGACATGAAATAGCGAGACTAAGAGATCTCATCATTCCAGCCTTGGTCATTATTACATTTTGTTCTGCTGTTAAGTAATGATATCTACTATATATATACACATTGTTAACACTTCATCACTTTTATTCCAAACATGTTCTTATCAGGGTTTCCGCTAGGATTTTTTCTCGCCGGTCAAATGTCCGGGCAGAATTTATTTTACCGGACAAATTTGAAACTTACCGGTCATATTTCAATAATAAGAGTTGTGTAGCAGAGTTTCCGTAAGCAGGTAATTACCGGACTATGAGCAGATATGCTGATGTTTAAAACTCAGTTCACGGGGCTCATTTTTATATTGCTTCAGTTTATAATCGTAACAGATCGAAAACATTCAGATTAACTTTTCAATAAATTATTACACAAACATAATTATTACATTCAAACAAACTACTTGTAGTAGATAACGTACATTATTCAGAAGTTTACATCAACTTTGAATAATAACACGGGAGAAACGGATCCTCTCTTTTCCCCTCTCCCTCCTGACAGCCCGTCAGTTTCTCATGCAGCTCCTGCAGCTCGTTAAACAGAGGGCGGGGCTTCAGGTGATTATGCAGAGCTGCGTGTCTCGGTCTGACTCAGCAGCTGATCTGATCTCTCTCTCGCTCCGGTTACACTTCACTCGCGTTTATGTCCATATCGATCAGATCCAGCTCTCCTGATCGGCCTTTATAGAGAGCACCGATCAAACTATTAAGAGTGAATATCGACGATAATGACCAGCGGCCGATCTATCGGAGCATCCCCAATTATTACCAGACATTTTGACCGTCAGGTTTTGAATTTACCGTTTTTTTATAAATTTGACCAGCTAACAACCGGTAATTACCGGCTAACGGAAACCCTGGTTCTTATGTATCTTAACACAGGCAGAGGAAGTTTAAATTGTATTTGTAGTGTATGTATGGAAATTGCACATTTCATAAACATATTGTTTTTCAACTTTACAGTATGTTTGTGTAATTTGTATAACTATCAATAGTTGTAACATATAGCTTATCATGGACAAGTAATATAAATGTACTAATGACATGGCACATCTACAGGGGCGGATCTACCGGGGTACTAAAAAAAGTGCCTTGCCACCCCAGCTGGCATCTTTGTTTTGAAAGAAAAGTTGTGGCTCATCGGACATTTATGTCCGAGTGCAAGTGAATTAGGGGTGTTGAAAATAAACGTTTCTACGATGCATTGCGATGCGGACGATTCGGTATCGATGCAGTGACGGAAGAAAATCGGTTATAGCGTAGTAACGTTGCTTCCTGATTTTCCGGCCGCGGCTTTACTAGAACGTTTTTTTTCTTCTGTTACTTTAATATCAAATCGGTCGGTGACGCAGAGATCAGGGAACAGACGTGACAGCGGCACAACAACACCAAACACGGAGCAGTCTGCTTTATCCACCAACACAAGAACACCAGTCCAGAACCAACAGCAGAAGGACCCGCTCTGAATCACTCCGTGTCGCTGCGGCTCAGAGACACAGGGATTTATGTTTTTCAAAAATAATCGCGTTACAATCATGTCAGGTTTTTGGTGGATTTAATTAAGTCTTGGATTGCAGAGTATGAATGTCCCCTAGCAATTTTCAGACGATATATACGTGTGTAAAGTTTGTGAAGGCAGGAGGAAAAAAGCTTCTGCGATCACCGTCTCCTCTCCGTTCCTCCAAACCCCGCCCTGAAAATAATGAGTGACAGGCTGATAGTGACCCGATAGAAACTTTATTATTCACTTAAACACTGAGATATAATGAAGCCAACTTAATCTCATACATTCATGGGATTTATGTAACAGTAAGACAGAGAATGTAAGTGTGCACCCACATGCAGTATTTTTGTTTGTATATGCTATTGTAAATACTCCTGTTGTCTGCTGTGTTCAGACTCAAGTCCTGTGTGTGATGCCACATTCAGGGCATTCAGTGTCCTTTCTTTAACAGAAGTGTGTGTGTATACGTGTGTGTGTGTGTGTGTGTTTGTGTATTTTTGCGTTTGTGTGTATTGTGTTTGTTTCCCGGGGAAAACCCTCACGAGAAACACCGGCTGTTGTTATGCCTGCTGTGGCGTTAAATTACTCCGTTCTCCGCTTGTAATTATGCCGTTACAAGCTTCAAAGTTATATTTATCATCTGAATTTGCCGAAACAAGTTTAATATTCTGAAAGCCAAGACTTTGTTTAATTTAAATCAGATGAAAACAAACTGTAACGGACCCTGCCGTGTTATCTATGATTACTATACTCTTACGTTCATAATTTCAGCCGGAGGGAGGGGGGGCGGCGCTGCTGGAAGAGCAGATTGCAGTAAGAGGTGCTTGTCTTCGTCCCTTTACAAGCTTCAAAAATATATTTATCGTGTGATTTTGGAAATAAAAGTTTCATATTCTGAAAGCCAAGACTTTGTTTGTTTAAAATCAAACAAAACACCCGAACCCTGAAAAAAAATTGTTTTTTACGTAAATCCACGTTTATTCTGAAATGAGCCGTTGCGACTTCCGACTGATTTCGATAGAGCGGGTCACATATTCATTCAGACAAACATCGATGAGACAGTTAATTAATGTACTTATTGCAGCAGTCTTCATAGTTTTGGTACCCCTGCTGGTCTAAGAGTGAAACAAACCCATTCATTTTTCAGTTAAAATTCATTACATTATGTCTGCCACTTTATATATTTATATGTAAGGCTTTACTGATGTGCCACAATAATATCACCTAATGTTATTGAGTTAAAATATAAATATTGTGGCTTTCCAAGTTAACATTGATTGATATGACTGTGATTAAATCAGCAAATACTTCTGCCAGGGGATGCCACCCCTGAACATCTCCTGCCACCTGATGAATATGTGTCTAGATCCGCCCCTGAAAGTCTATAATCAAATTATATATATCATTATATAGAATTACTTTTTTTATTTGCACATCCAACGGATTGTTTTCCAGATACTCTGACGGGTTCACATTATTACACATTCTGTGTTTTCTGGGTTTACTCACCTCCTTTCCTCTGAACATATTTCTTTCATTCCATTCAACCATAACTGCGTACTTGACACTATCCGCGGACTTCACCGTTGCCAGATGCACTCGGCCTGTTTTAAACATAAAAACGTCACCGTCAAGCTTTGTTAACAACATACAGCGTTATTATTTGGGTAAAAATAGTAGGGTAAAAGTTTCTTTTTAAAACAACAGCAGCTCACCATCACTGCGGATGATTTTTACAGAGAGTCCAACAAGAAGTCTGGACAGGCTGGTTTCCATTTTAGCTCCTTTTTCTGTGCAGACAAATCAGAGTGCAGGTAACGTTAGCTTTTGAGAAATTAGCTAACTGATGCTACCTAGCAGGTATGTAGAAATCACTGCAAAACTACGGTCTTCGACAAATTAATGCATACCACCCCATACGGTAATATTCGATGATAGTACTGTCTTTAGTCATTCGTTCGTTTATCTTATATTACCAACAAACGTAAAAAAGATTCTTACCTAAAGCGTCAACGCCTGGTCAACGCCGCCAAACTTTCAAACTGGTGTTGCTTTCGGGTATTTGTTAGCTGATTGGTCGTCGCTCTTCTTCTATGGCTGTATGTTTTTCAAACTCAAAATCCAAATTGGCGTTATACTGCCACAACCTGGACTAGCAAGGAATGACATCTGCAATGAAATGGAACAAGAAAATCACAAATTGAAAGTTTCTTGATCTCCACCTTCAATGCAAACTTCTGAAGGGTGGAAGTAACTAAATCTGGAGGTGATTAAAAATGTAAATTGAACGATTGAGCGTTACATTTGATCTTTTATTTGAAACAATGTCTCTCTGATATCAACTCGCCTGTGTTACTGTCTTCTGTCAACAATTCATCATTTGCAAAACCAAAGTGACATTTATAGTTATAGTACTCATGGTTCATGGCTTTTGATTGATATTCTGTGTAAACGATACATCTCAGTTTGGTGCTGTTGACACTTGACAGCATCCCATTGATAATACGAGCAAGCAACACTGTTTTATATACAATATTCAAACCAATCTAATTTGTATTCACAAAGGAATTATTTTTATTATTAATGATGAGTATTCCAATTACTTGCAATTTATTTTCAAATATTTTTCATCAAAACTGTCAATGATGTGTTTTGATTGACTAAGTATATATTATTACAAATATTAAATAAACTTTAATCAAACAAACTTACATTAATCAAATCGTTAAAATATGTATTGCTCTTTTTTTTTTATTTCACACGTGTTTTATCCCTCTTATTTTAATTTCACATTATGATTTAATCTCCTCCATTTGTATCCATTAATTGTTGTTACTTTTAATCCTCATACAAACTACAGTAGGCATACACATTGTATAGGTTTATATTTAGGCCCATCAGAAATCAATCTGTTTGTCACTGAGGAGGACAATGTTGGAAATTGGTTAGCAGGACTGTTGTCATTTACACAGTAACACTCTGCTGCTTCCTGATCAGTCCACAGTTATGGCCATTACATTCCCCTAAACACTGATCTATTTAGCCTACTGCATTTCATCCATGTGACCACAGGATTCCTGTGTTTGTCCACATGGTCCCTCTCTTCCCACACCCATTGCAAACCAGGCACAGCAGATCAGTCCCCCATCATGACATCAACAATCAGGGACAGCTGGAGAATGACCCATAATGCAGTTCAGATTTGCCTTCAGCGTGGGAGGCTTCCCATTTTCCTCTTTTCTTTTTGCCCCCACTCCTGTGCCCACACCCACTCAGCCTCCAAACCTTCTAACTATACACAAGCTGGACCTATGTATACACATTCCCCGCAAGCGAACACTGACACATGACAAATCAAAGGTCTAATAAACAGCTTGTGCTGAACAATTTTCCCCCCACCACCAAAGGATGAAAAATAAACAAATCCCTGTCGGTTTGGCCCAGCCAGGCCATTTGGTAGGTCTGTCTGTGGATGACTGGGTGGCCCAGGGCTGCTCGGTGTGAGGCCTGGGATGGAGCCACAACTGTTTCCTGTGAGCAGCCCAACCCCCAGAACTTCTCCACAACTGGCTTAGTGGGTGGTATTCCCCTCCTCCTTCTTTTCCTCAAATCCCCCAAACTCCTACACCCTCCTCTCCAAGTGCTCCTCCCTCATTTTTCTCCCCCTCCAGTCAGTCAGTCAGTCAGTCAGTCCGTCCACTCCGGTCCACTCTCACAGCTTCAGTTCGAGGCTAAACACTTCCTCAGTGGCCTTGAGTGGATGAAGAAGGCTAAACACGTTTTTTTACTTCTGTGTGTGTATACTTGGTCCTGTCGGCTTGTTTTTTGTTACATGTGTGTCAGCTCTATTATGACATTAATTGTAATGTTTGAAATGACACCATATGTGCGCCTGATCAAAGTAAACCTTTAGCATTTACCTCAAATAATTAAAATATCGATTAATGATGTGAAATAATCAAAACTTAAGTACAATTTTAGTTACACCTGGAGTAAATCCACAAGCTACCCTGCAGCATACAAAGTAATTAAAACTGCACCTTTACCAGCTTTGATAAACACATTAATGCATCAATAATTATAATCAAAACATACAATATTATTCTGGAATGGGCTGATCTGCATCAGTACTTTTGGTACCTTAAATATATTTTGATTCTGATACCTTTCTACGACATTACATTACATGTTACTTGTTAGACGCTTTTATCCAAAGCGACTTATATACTCAATACTGTGGGCAATCCCCACAGGAGCAATTTGGGGTGAACATTTGATAATTACAAATAACATATGAACATTTTCTCAATTGTTGTCAAAGTAACACATCCCTTGCCAAGCTTTTAATATAATGTTTTTCACTTTTAGATCTTTCTTTGAAATCATCTAATGCTATCTAGGAGTAAAACTCAAACTTCCCGTTTTAAATTATAGTCTACAAAGAGGGAAATTAAACAGCTGTGGGTGTCTGCCTCCTTAAATGTTGTTATGATACTTTGAACCTCTATAGTATTTGAATTAATGTAATTACTCATGATATTTGTATTGGTTTCAAGTTAGTAATTTAAGTGTTTCCATGTGAATGTCTGTCTCTGGTAAATCAATATCACATCTGAGTATTCTGGTGGTTTTTATTTTATCACAACGCGAAGGCCAGGTCACAGATTATAATCATCCATTTCAGTTGATCTGTACACGGAGCCTCACTGCTCCACCATGCTGTGTGGATATTGCAGTCATGGAAAGCACAATCTTGAAGTGCCTGTTTCTCAGTCTGGAGGGTGGGTAGTTGTTGTGGTTGATTAGAGGAAGAAGGGGTCTTGTATCTGTTGGCCCTGAGTCTGTTTAGCTGCTCCCCTTTTTCCATCTGTCCAAAAGCATATTTTCTCAGTGTATAGAAAATTGGCAGAGGCCATGGCTCTGTTCCCCTATACAGACTAAATAAACACACATGCACACAGTTTGTGAGCTGAGCACACTAACAAACCACCCAGGAAGGTTGACAGTCTAGAGGAGCGGTGAGAGGAACAAAGAAGGAAAGATAATAAGAGTATTGAACTACTCATTATTCTACTTTCCTGTCACATTTTTGTTTTGTTTTGATCAGAGTAAATTCTTCGAAAGGACATAATTATTTGACAAACATAGCAAGTGATATCCATGTAGTGTGCGTCGGTAGAATGGCTTCAGTACTTAAAAAGGGTTACACCTGTGCCAGCATTAGTCATTTTGGCTCATGGACCACCTCTATTTCTGAATTAAATTAAAGAAAGAACACATACTAATGTTTAATTTCTTTCTACTGATTTTTTCATTCAAAAGCATTTTCTATCAAACATTTAACATCTAATTAAAGGAAAACCTTCCAAACAATATTAGTTTATTTGTAGCATTATACAACATGGCCAGCAGAGAGCAATATAGCTACAAACAGAAAGACCAGCATACAGGCCTCATACAACACTAAAACATTGGATGTAGGAAAAAATAATACACCAATTAGGCCGATATTACAATATAACCTTTACACGTTTTTTATAATGTCAACCAGTTGATGGTCTGGTGTGATTAATGGTTTCATAACTGAACTTACTGTGTGTCCGACATTGCTAGAGCGGGGATTTAAAAACTTCTCTAGCCTGGAGCCAAACTGAGCAAATAGTGAGTGAGTCTGGAACATTCACTCATTAAAGCATATTAGTATTCTTGGCATGTGGGGATCTAATGAAACATGCCAGTGACCCATTTTGTTTCCCGGACCATCATTAGGGAAAAGTTAGTACAAGCTTACTCTTCAAACACAACATTACAAGCAGAGAAATCCACATACCGGATTCCAGTTTACCCAGCTGGCACATTTTTATTTGTTTCTTCATAGCTTTGTTTATTTATTTGGTCTCTGCAGTATAGAATAGTGCATACATCTGAGTCTACAGTGCAGGAATGCCTTGTCTGTCCACAGGTTAGTTACCTATACAGTGCCACAACATTACTGATAGGGATCAGTTGAAGCTGTCATACCAACTTTTATTTGTGAGATTGTTAGAATCATTTTAGTGAAGCCAGAGAAGATTGTTTTTCAGGTAATACATTTCACGTAGAAGCTAATATGGCCATATCAAGCACAACACATCTTATTTCACAAAACTAAGGCTTGATGCAGACTTACTGTTGAACAACCTCATCTGCCTGTTGGAGACCAAAACACTGTACTTAAGTGAATTTAAACAAACTTTTCAAAACACTTCCTTGTTGTCTTGCTATAAATCTTCCCCCTGTTGATCATTCAGCATGTATATGTCAATTAACTACAGGGGTCCCTCAGGGCTCTGTTCTTGGTCCCCTCCTCTTCTCCCTGTACACAAACTCGCTCGGATCTGTCATTAGCCCGCATGGTTTTTCATACCACTGCTACGCTGACGACACCCAATTAATTCTGTCCTTTCCCCGCTCAGAGACCCAGGTCGTCGCACGCATCTCTGCTTGTTTAGCTGACATCTCTCAGTGGATGTCCGCTCATCATCTCAAGCTCAACCTTGACAAAACTGAACTGCTTTTCCTTCCGGGAAAAGATTGTCCCACTCTTGACCTGACTATCAACATCGGCACCTCTGTTGTTTCCCCGACTCAGACTGCAAGGAATCTGGGTGTGATCCTGGATAACAACCTGTCCTTCACTGCAAACATCGCTGCTACAACCCGTTGCTGCAGATACACGCTTTACAACATCAGGAAGATACGTCCCCAGCTGACACAGAAAGCGACCCAGCTTCTGGTCCAGGCTCTCGTCATCTCACGCCTAGACTACTGCAACTCCCTCCTGGCTGGTCTACCTGCATGTGCCATCCGACCTCTACAGCTCATCCAGATTGCAGCGGCTCGTCTGGTCTTCAACCTTCCTAAATTTTCCCACACCACGCCGCTCCTCCGCTCCCTTCATTGGCTTCCGGGAACTGCTAGAATTCACTTCAAGACACTGGTACTTGTGTACCATGCTGCAAATGGATCTGGCCCTTCCTACATCCAGGACATGGTTAAACTGTACACCCCAGCACGTGCTCTACGCTCTGCATCAGCCAAACGACTCGCTGCACCCTCGCTGCGAGGGGGACCCAAGTTCCCATCAGCAAAAACACGTGGGTTTGCTATCCTGGCTCCAAAATGGTGGAATGAGCTCCCCATTGACATCAGGATGGCAGAAAGCTTACACACCTTCCGGCGCAGACTGAAAACTCATCTCTTTCGACTCCACCTCGAGCGATAGAATTACTAACAAAGAACTGCTAACAGAGCACTTATATACTAATAAAGGACTGGCTTATCTATAGCCAGTTGAGTAGCACTTGAAATACTTGGCTCTATGAAACCTGATGTATTTATATGATTCTGTTTTCTTCAAGGTTGTGTCTTCCTGGTCGAATGTACTTATTGTAAGTCACTTTGGATAAAAGCGTCAGCTAAATGCAATGTAATGTAAAATGTCAGAGCTTTAGTCACCATCATTTCAAAAAAGCAATACGTATCTGCAGAAGTAACCAGAACTTTTGGAACCATTTACAAATTTGGCTACATCAAAACTGACATTTAGAGTGATGTAATCTGAGGTGTTTGAGAAATAATTAGACACATACAGTGGACATCACTTCTAGGGCAGTTTGAGGACATTAAGGTCTGGTGGGCTACAATATTGAATGCCATTATTGTTATTGCTTGACACCCACACACATGTTCAGTCACTGATTGCAGCCCCTGGTTTCTCTGTTTCTCCATTTGGTCAGCAACTAGTCCACAGGGCGATTCTGTCAGTCACAATTTCCCTCTTGGTCTTCATCAGTTTTCCATTTCATACCATAAAGCGTAAAAAAGGTTACTTCACTCCAAAAAACACGAAAGTAAGGTTTTCAGCTTGAAGCTGCATTTAAACACTTTTTATTCATTGTGAAATAAGCAAATACGCCTATTCTTGGAATCAATCTGTTTTTTTAATGTATAAACCATAAAGATTGAGATTTTGCAGGCCTGCATACAACCGCTTTAAGGGAACACCAATTGAAACCACAAACCATGAATAGTGCAGAAATGTGTCAGTGTGCTTTTGAAATTAATCCTCAAAACCCACCAGTGTTTCTTTTTTCTTTGTATTGGACTCACCAGTGAAGACATGTGGACCCCAAAGTTCTCAAAGAAAAACTACACATACCCAGAGTTTTATAGCCTTCTCTGAAACCACAGCAATGCACTGCAAAAAAAAATCATCTCATCAAGTACATTTTGTCTGATATTAGGGGCCCAAAAGTCTTGTTTTTTCTTAGTCTTAGAAACAAAGCTGCCAGTTTGGTTAGATAAATGCAAAATGAGCCCTCAAACAGGAAAAATATATTCATGTTGAGGAATTAAATCTTAGGGTCTGACTAATTTAGCCTGAATATAACATACATTGATGACAAAAACATTTCAGCTGCATGTTTTCAAGCAAAACTGCTTTACTCTTTATAGATAATTAGCTGTTTCTTAAGAAAGCAGCCACAGCCTTTATTTTTGAGACATTGGAAGATTAATATTCAGTATGAACAAAAGAGCTAAACTGGCATTAAAAAAAGTCTTTAAAAAGTCAAACTTTATGAACAAAAACGACAGAAATAAACCACAGCGCTGGCCACACTGTGAGTTCTGAAGTGCGGTTAAAAAACACCACAGAAAACATTGGATTATCCTCAAAGCCACCCTCATTAAAAATAAAAGATTGAAAATAGAAATCTTGCAAATTACCACTTAAACCTCACTATCAGTTTGGTGTTGTGTATCAAATGTGTTGTGATTTACTTTATAAAGAGGACCTGTTAGCTAAGAGCCCATACTCTAATAAGCTACCCTCACTGAAGTGCTGGTTTTATTGTCTGTGCTCCCCAAATGTGTTAATGTCATTGTTTGCCTTTCCCATTGCATAGACAATTATTTGGCAGACCCTGTGACAAACGATATTGAAAAACCACACAAATGCATGGTGTCAATTATAGTTTATCCTCTGGTTTGCCTAACTTGCTTTCGACTCAGGCTCTGCCTTATTGCTCCCCAGCCTGCGCCAGTCCTCCTCCTCTCCCTCCTCTCCTCTTCACCACATGAAATGGCTGCCTGTGCCAGCCTAGCGCTGCCGCTGAGCCTTCATTAGCTTTTACTACCCCACTTGGATGTGTTTAGCTTTGCTCTCTTTCTTTGCCTCTATGTATGTCTGACTGTGTGTGTGTGTGTGTGTGTCTCACCCTCTGTATGTGTCTGTGTCTGCATATGTTTAATTACCAACCCCCGCCCTCCCTTTGGAGTATCCCTCAATGCCATGCCACCATATCATTACACTGTGGCTACAAACTTCAGTCACACACACTCTCTCTCACACACACACACACACACACACACACACACACACACACACACACACACACACACACACACACACACACACACACACACACACACACACACACACACACACACGCACGCACGCACACGCACACACACACACACACACACACACACACACACACACACACACACACACACACACACACACTTGCGCACTCACACACACACACACACACACACACACACACACACACACACACACACACACACACACACACACCACACACACACACACACACACACACACACACATAAAGAGGAGACAGTGGGGTTCTGTAGAGCGCTGCTTTGCTCCTTTATTCTCCCCTAAAATGGAGTTCTCAAATGGAAACACAATCATACAAAGAGACTGATGAGGACAAAAGGGGAGAACATGAAAATCACAATAAAAAATGCAATGCTGCTGAGGACTACAGCACAACGCATCATAACTGATCCACAACTACGTCTGGTGTTCAAACTGTTATTGTTTGAACTAAACAAACCACTTATAAACACAAGGCCTCTGCCTTACGAGGCTCATATTTAGGCCCTTCTGTAAACAGCAAAGCACAGAATGAATCAATTAAAAGGGCATTACGCTGGTTCCTGTTTATTTAAAACATGTTTACACTATATGCGCCCTCCTGCCTGTCTGCATGATTGCGTGGAACTTCGTATCCCTCCTCCTCCTCTTTCTGCCACCCCCAATCGGCCCCGTCACGACCAAGGTATATCAAACACACACACACACACACACACACACACACACACACACACACACACACACACACACACACACACACACACACACACACACACAC